>NC_089741.1:58515963-58638463 GCF_040412425.1 Macrobrachium rosenbergii
GGCCAACCAACAGAAAAGTTAAGGTAAACTATTACGAGAAAGGGTACGGATAAGTATTTCTTATTCAGAAGCAGGTAGTTCTGGACCTCCAAAGGAAATTTTTGCTTCTGTTAGTACCTTGATCTACAATAATTTAATTAGGCATCGATGACTGAACAGAATCACACAACACGCAAACATCTAATTGCAAAATTACAAAGAGGTTAACATTAGTCTGTGCCTAGTCACATGGCCAGAACTTGTGGTTCTTAACCTGCACCAAGTTGCCAAAAGGTACATCTGCCCTCCTTGAGCACTAAAGCAGTCAGTGTTCGATGACTTAATATGCCGATAATTATGCAAATTAGGTACATGTTATATCTAAGTCCGTTACTGCCAGTTTTCATACTCAATAGCTTGATCTAGGTTTGTAATACTTGTGCATTAGTTTTTATTTTTATTGCTTGGCCACGGTTCCTACCTTTTGAAATATGTCGAGATTTTGGTCGCTGAAGCAGCTGTAGATCTACGGTACTTCTCTTAGCTGTACGGAGCCCTTCAATGTAATTTCTGATGTGGTTGAGGGGATTAGCCCCTTAAAAGTACTGTACGTTATGTTCTGTGAGCCCCGCTTTCAGTTACATAGTCTTTTGCTGCCACGGGCGCTTGCTCCAAGGTAGCCCGTAACAAATGTGAACCAGCTTTATTGTGTTTCCCTCTCGTGATCTCGTGATAATGAAATGGAATGGAATGGAATATAGAGTTTGGGCCAAAGGCCAAACGCTGGGACCTATGAGATCATTCACAGCGCTGGAAAGGAAATTGAGAGCAGGTAGGTTTGAAAGGTGTAACGGGAGGTAAACCTCGCAGTTGCACTATGAAACAATTGATAGGAGAGGGTGGATAGCAAGTTGGAGGACGTGAATCGAGGTAGAGTAAAAGGAACGAAAGGGGTTGCAGCTGGGGACCGAAGGGACGCTGCAAATAGCCTTTCGTAATGCCTACAGTGACGGCCCTAGCCCGCTACGGGAGATCTCGTAGTAATTGCCTTAACCTTGTGCTGACACTTAAAGCCTAGAGTTATGAGAGAAACTCTAGGCAGTAATTCCTTACGTTGCAGATTTCTTTTTACAGACAAATTATCTTAATTTTCTGTCCCCTCAGGGAAATGAGGAAACTGTTCTAGCAAGCCAAGATAGTTTAATTTTTTTTCCCCGAAAATGCTGTGCTTCCAGTGATGATATCAATGAGCACTTGAGAATCACGTTAGGTTCTGAAGCTTTTATAAGGAATAAGATGCCTTCTAAAGTAGGCTACAGTTCCTTAGGTGAAGTCGAAACGCTGAACATGGATTATCAAACATAGTACACGGTTATCTTCTGGGAAAACCTTGAGAGAATATCCCTTCAAGCAAAGAAAGCGCTCCTTATGCTGATTCCTTTTGCGACTGACTACATACCGCGGTGAAAGACGGCTTTAACCATAATCCCAATGAAAACCAAACTCGAAATTAGGTGCGCGAATGTTAACGGATTTACCGTACCATACACATCTGTCGTCTTGGCATAACAGCATGAGAAATACTTCAAATGCCCTGGTGCCCGGGAAATTTACAGTAATAACCACTCCAGATGCGTTGGAAATGGTATGTCTATTTGCAAATACACTGGATAAAAAGTTATCTCATACTAATTCAAATACAGCGACGAGAGGATTTGGATGAGAATTCTTTATGACTAATTAAAGATTGAAAAAATACAGCACGGTTTTACTTGATTCCTTTCCTCAGTTACAAACAGAAAATGGGGTTACAGGGGAATTTAAAGTAGGTGCTAGCGGCAGTCAAGGCAACATAAAGTCAGACCAGAATGAGACTGTAGGCAGACCTTTCACCAGAGGTTGCATTTAAAACTTCCCATTGTAAAAGTGCTGGAGTCAGTCAGGATGCCATTTTGACTGCATAGGGTACGCAGGCTACAGTTAGCAATCACGTTTTCTTTTGTAGAATACTTACCTTTAAATTGTCGCTACTTGGCATGTGAATGACGTGTGTTGAAGTGAAATATAGGCCTAATCATAGTGCCACACAAAAAGCCATTAATAACATCATAATTACTTATGATCATTTGTGTTGAAACAGGCCTAAATACAAGTTGTATGAATATGACCTGTGATGTAATTGTTTAGTACCATAATATTTATAATTAAAATTTTATCATTATTACAAGCCAAGGTCAAAACCTAGTTAGGCCGGGTATTCACGATCAGGCTTACCTATTAGTTCTTCTGTCAGTTAATGGAATTTAGCGTTAAAACTT
This sequence comes from Macrobrachium rosenbergii, assembly GCF_040412425.1. Classification (NCBI taxonomy): domain Eukaryota; kingdom Metazoa; phylum Arthropoda; class Malacostraca; order Decapoda; family Palaemonidae; genus Macrobrachium; species Macrobrachium rosenbergii. The sequence goes on from NC_089741.1 coordinate 58,518,261, forward strand.
GTGTAGACGACAGTTCACGGTCGGAGTTAGCCTACTCACCAGAATGGATGAACTAGGGATTCACCTAAGTTCTTTCAACCGACTGTCAAGTGACTGCATATGTAGACGGGTAAGGAACTATAGTCTGTCCAGAATGTCATGAAACATAGAGTAGATTTCCGACGTTGCCGCTTATGAATTTCATTCATTAAATCTCACTTAAGGCGAAAAACAGCAGATTTGCATAACACTTTGCCACATCTCTCTGTGTCAGGTCAGGAAGGTTAAGCAGCTTATCACTTTTGTTCTGACACCCAAGCGGCGGTTTAAGATGGAAGGCCCCCACGTCAGCAATTTCATGCGCAGACACGAGAGGTCATATTCAGTGTCCACGAGTATTTCAAAGGGAGAAAGAAAACAAAAACTGTTATGCATGGTTTTGACAAGGCAGTACAACGTACAATGGATGCAAATCTAAGCAATGCAGAAGTACGATATACTCATTTGTGAGAAGGAAAAGACAGCTTAGAAGAAAATGAAGCTCCTGCTTTTAACGTAAAGAAAAGGAAAAGACCAACTGTAACCAACATCGATGGGTCTGATCAGTGCGTTTTACGTCAGAAAGGGAAATTCCAACGCTGGATAGCATTTCTACTTGAAATAAAAAAGAAAATATTGATTTAGTGGATGCAGAGAATCTTACGTAAGATACTTCAAGTAATTGATCCAAATACGGAAGAGTTAAAGGGAGAAAATTTCTACCGGAGGAAGTGATATTGCCAGTGCCAGGACCAAATTCCTACGTGAAATGAAAAATATTAGAGATACAGAAATAAGTCTGTTATATTTCTAGATGAAACTTGATTAATCAGAATTATAGTCACCAAGTGTTGATGGATGAAAGTTCGACAGCAGCGACTGGAATAAACCCACCAAGCGGGAAAGGAGCAGAATTATACTTGCATACTGGATCTGGCTGACTGAAAGATTCAGATTATGGGATTATAAAGGAAATTTTACGACCGTATTAAAGGACCCGGAATGGAAGGGTGCAAGGATTAGCTTGAGCCAGATTAAATGTCTTGAGGAAGTTTGGCAACGTCGCAAACCTACTCGATGTTTCATGACATTCTGGACAGACTATAGCAACGATTTTGTGACAGTTTGTCTGTGGATTTCGCCTGGAGGGATCTCAGCCGCTCTGACTAGAATATGAATAAAGTATGTAGGTTATGGGCCTAATTCATTTCATTGTTAGACCCTGCAGCGGTTTTTGTAGGCCGTTCTGAGTCCAAATCATATAATTTAGAAAACAATTCCATGTGATACAGACAATTTGGTGTAGGTCTGCTTTTATGAAAGGTGCTACTATAGTATATTCACATCAACCGTGCATTTGGTGCCTAGCGCTGTCCCTTACAACGCTCCTGATTGGCTAGTGGTCAGCCAATCACAGCGCTGGAAAATCGGCAGTGTGCAGTCAGTTTTACCCAAAGAATAGTAGTGTTTCCCAATTTCATCACTAAACATGTCAAGCCAACGGTTGAAGAATTATAATGATATATGAACTTAATGGTAAGATATTTGATAGTGGAATAAACAAGAAATTTTTAAAGATAAAGTGTATTTTTCATTCCTTACATGGTATCGCAGTGTATTCACATATTTATCGTCTTTGCGTCTCATAAAATTCTCGTAGCTTAAATGTCATGATGGTACTACCCAAAAGTATGGGTAGGGGCTATCAATCAATATGAAAATAGTAAGCAAGGATTAAGGATATTATAATGTGGATGGGATGCACGCAGACTATAGCATACTAGTATATCCCGGGCAACCAGCCAGAAGCCTACACTTAAGCTCATTAGCAGTCTTGAAAGCTCGTTGTTATTTGGGGCCATCGATGCGAGAGGCAGTCAGAGCTCCATCTCAAGTTCAATAAACGAGCCTAGGATTATGTAATGAATCGTCTATGGCTGTCCGAATAAAGAGGTAACCTCTTTACACGGGCACGACCAGCTGCACTTGAAAGTGTGGCCTACGGTAGCACCCCTATCAGGGGCCGCGATAAGGAAAAACAATTAAAATGAGTAATTATAGACTACATTCATACGTAGATACATAGAAAAGTATGGTGTGTGTAAGTAACTTTTTGTAGGGGAGCGAGGAGGCTCACAATATTAGAAGTGTAGTTGATTGCAGACGGCCAGTGACGAGTCATTAAGCATAATCCTAGGTTGTTTATATTGAACTTGGAATGCAAGATCTGGACATATAAGCGTCATTCAAGTGGTGGCCCCAAATAACAACAAGCGAAAGCAAGAGATTCCTCTAGAAGTAGGCCTAAGGAACGTGTAAAGGGCTGGCTGGTTGCCCGGGATATTTGCTATAGTCTGCGTGCATCCCCGCACATCTTAATATTCTTAATCGCTTGCTTGTTATTTTCATATTGAGTGATAGACCTACCTATACTTTTTAGGTAGCATTGCCATCCATGACACTTAAGCTACGAAATTTTGTGAGACACAAGACGATAAATGATGAATGCACTGCATGCCATGTAAGGAATGAAAGAATACATTTTATCATTAAAAATTTCTTGTTTATTTCACTATCAAATATCTTACCATTAAGTTTTTTGAAGTAAATAATTCATATATCATTATAATCCTTCAACCATTGGCTTGACATGTTTAGTGATGAAACTGGGAAACACTACTATTCTTTGGGTAAAACTGAGGTGTAATGAAAGTTATAACTTTTGAAAGACATGTTCAGGTTTCGGAGCGGAGACGTCCGCTGTCTGGAGCTTTGAGAGAGACTGCAGGCGCCATGGCCATTTTCCAGTGCTGTGATTGGCTGACCACTAGCCAATCAGGAGCGTCGTAAGGGACGGCGCTAGGCACCAAATGCACGGCTGATGTGAATGTGCTATAGCCTACATTATGCTGTACGTTTCACGGTCCATTTCAAAACTGAACCAACACCAAGGTTCTAATTTGAACTTATTCATTAATATCATATGATATATATATATATATATATATATATATATATATATATATATATATATATATATATATATATATATATATATATATATATATATATATATATATATATATATATATATAATATATATATATATATATATTATATATATATATATATATATATATTTTTTTTTCAAAAAGCAATATTTAGACCATACTCTCTTACGCCTTTATGTTTACTTAAGTAACAGACCTTGGAAAAGCAGAAGGCTACTAGCCTATGGGCCCTAATAGGGAAAGCAGCCGAATGCAGAAATTGAAGCTGAGAGAGAGAGTAAACCATGAAAAAGTAACGACAGAGTAAAGCAATCAACACAAATAGTGAAGTAAAAAAAAAATCCCATCATTAATTGGTATGACTTGCATCAGCCTGTTCAACACAATTTCTCAGGTTTCAACCACAGGATTTGGAGGACCATTCCACGGTATGTTCACATCTGGTTTAAAACTTTAGAAAACTTTTGGTATTGAACATCGCAGAAGTAGCAAGACGGTTAGAATTCAACTACATATCTAGTACTATTTACTTTGGAAAGACATGAAAGAAAAGATTAATCAAAATTATGAAATATACTGCACATGCACGAGCTAATTCTACGACTGGGCTTAAAATCAACATAAATTTGAGATGAAAGTCATCTGTTTTAGATAAAAAAAGGGGACAATATTAAAAAAGTGCAGTAAAAGAATCAAGACATTTCCTCAGAATGATCATGTCTCAAAGAAATACAGAAAGACAATCAGTATACCAACTTTGTGTAACTGAAGAGAAAACCAAGTTGTGATTAAGAATGACACCTAAAACTGAAACCGAGCCGTTATTCACGTTAACATTAGTACAGGTCCTGTGTTGGGGGCCGGGTCGATTGTTCCAAACTTATATTATAATTATACTTTCTATTAGCTCTTAACTTCATCCCCTATCATTTGCAGCATGGAATAATTTTTGCTAAATTCCTGGCATCAATTACACATACCTCAGATGGGAGCACTGAAAACAAAAGTAGGCCATCTGTTTTAGCAATTGGCCTTTCCCCATTGCCAGACAACCTAAGAGGCGCCGATAACCGAAAATCAGCACCGATAAGCCGCGAAAATCGCCGATTTTATCACACCCTCAGAACGGAGCGGCCGCCTCCTCCCCCCCTGCAAAAAAAAAAAAAAAAAAAAAAAAAAAAAAGTGGACCACCTTTGACATTTTCATCTTTAGTGGCAGGCTGTCCAATAACCATCTACACAATTATTAGGATGTCTTTTTTTTTTTTTTTTGTTAGCCAGCAGTTTTTTTTTATGAGCCATACATTGTATTTAATTACAGAATTGTCATTGACACTTCCACTCATAGAGTGTTTTTAAAACACTTTTCCCATATTCCTCTCAAAAATGGGACAGGAGTATTACTACTTAACAGGCTTTACTTTTTTTATATATTTTGAAAGCATGGATGGTTACATACATTGTTTCAGTCGGCCAGACATCTGGATACTGAAACTTAATTTAAGGTTATTTGTTCTCTAAAACACTCAAGGAAATTCTCTCGAGAACCAGTTTTCTGTTTCAAGTACACTTTCAAGAGTGGGCTAGTATTTTATCTAATTTTTTCTTTCTTTTGTTCATATTTTTAGAGCAAGTATACTGAAATTCTTGACTAATTTTCAGACATCCACTCCCATACTCTTTGCAATCCCGTTTGTCACACTTTTGGGTATCATTTTGCTCATTATGTTGTACGATTAATCTCGTCCTGAACTGACTCTCATCATCCAAATTGGACCTACTGGGGTTGAACACTGTTGTGCCACAGCTGATTAGAGAAATTCACAGATATATATCTTATTGGCTGAAGCACCTTCCCCTTGCCTGCCCATGTCAGGGAGACCACTCCAGTTCTACAGGGGGCATGTAATGTCATCCATCTTTACCCACCGTTAAATCCTGTGCCATCAAAACCTGGTTAATTTCCCTGCAGCAGCTGTCAAAAATACATCAGGCTAAGCAGAAAGGGAAGAACTGAAAAACAAAAATAGACAAGATTAACAGAGGCCAGAGTTCCACTACAATCATCTGAATGCCCTTGCCTGTGAAAGTTGAACCAGCTGGAGTAACAAACCCACCAAGTTGTTATTTGCACCAAGCAAGACCAACTCTTCCATGGAAGGGTAGGAAAATACAGTACATGAACTTAAAATCAAAAATAAATATTTCATGCTGCAACAGCTATGTCAACATGGAGTATACAGTACAATAGTTAGCTAGTTCCTGAGGATATATGGACTAATGAGGTAAAAAGAATGCTTAGAAATTATCATTACTGCACACAGGGATAGAGCTGAAAGGTACTAGTAAAGCAATTAGGCTAAGAAAAACCCAGAAGCAATTTTGAACGTTTTGTGCCAGGAGGTCAACTATGAAGCCCTGAAGCCTTAGGTTAACCAAAGTTTTTGGTTGAACAAGTTTCTCACTTTTTACCCGAGGATAGAATAAGAACATTATTAAAACTTAAAATTTATTTAGTGGGCTTCCTTACACAATACCTTATTTCCTTACCATTTTTTTTATATAAAATCTGTTACGGTACTACCACCATAACGTTTAGTGTATTCTCTTGCAAAAAAGAGAAAACTTCCCTCCATTAATCATCTGGAGGAGTTTGACACCACCATGAAAAGAATACACAGAAAAACTGAACTATTTTGAAGACCCCAAACTTTTTTCATCTATAGTAATTACATCCACAAGATATAAAATCTGTTGTGCGATTTTTGAACTTCCCAAGTAAAAAACTTGTCTTTTGCTGTATCTAAGCAGTAAGTTTTAAAGGGATTATTTTTCATATCAAACTGTTTACCAAAATAAGTCCAATTTCTTGACTGTCAAGGTTGTTCCTTTAATTGTATGTCATTAAAAAAAACAAGTCGGGAATAATGAAAGCCAAATAGGTTTACCTGAACCATGAATGTAATACCCTACCCTTAACATAGGTTGCCCCAAGAGTACCAAAATTTTATGCCATAGAGACAAGAAAATGTTTTGATCAAGCAAAACAGCAGTGTACCTTAACTACTACTTTCTGACTATTGCTTCATCTTTGTCCACATTTCATACAACCATGAACATGAATAAACAGTTCCACGAGTTGAAACTCATGTTTTTATGATAATTTCACTTCCACTTGCTATACATGCCAGACAACTGCCCACAAGTGTCAAAGCAATCAATATAGAAGGTACGATGTAGGAGTTTTCAAGAGGAGGGAGTGGAGAGATACAAAACTTACCTAACACTAACTGTTCCTTACTTACCACTAGAAATAAAAAACGAAACTTGATATTCTACTCCAATACAGTACAACTTACAGTACAATATACATTTGACTTGAAAAAGTTATCCTGAGCTAATCTCTTGGACATTTCTAACAATGTAAAGAAATTACCTTGTGAAATCTGCTTCAGGTTACTGACATGAATTACCAAATAACCTACAGAAACTGAGAAACCAAGCTGCTTTTTAAATTACCTAAAAGAAAAAAAACAGTGCAATGCTACCCTTTTTGTTATAAATGAGATATTTTAAGACATCTGACAACAACATTCACCTATATAACTGAAATACTGATAATGAAACAAGAAAAATCTTATAATAAAAAAATTGCTGCCAGCTTTTTTAATTGGCACAAACATGCTATGGAGCTGCATCCCTCTCAATTGCTCTACTGCATAATCAAGGTGGCTAAATTAGTTTTGTCTTGCAGGAAGCAGAATTAATAAAAAAAAAAAAAAAAAAACTATCACTGCCCTATCAGTTAAAACAACTGACAATCTATTGCATAAAACCTCTTCATCCTTAGAGGATTTTCTTCTGGTTCTCCCTACTACACATCATGAAAACACCAACTACAAGAAGCACACTGCAAACAATGTCACACCTCTGTTGCTAAAAAGATTTACAAATCATACAGCATAAATCACAAGCTTAAGGTAGCAATTTGTCAACCTAAATACAGTAAAGCATACATAATTAGAATTAAGATGACATTGGACAGATAATTAAGAACAGATGAAACATCCTGTTCATTAAGTCTCTTCCAGCTAAGGTTTAACAACAATATTGCAATCTGAATAAATGCTATTTACAGTTAAATAAAATAGGGCTAACATTTTGGGCAGAATTCATGAGTAAGCAAGTCTTATGAAACCATTCAAATACTGCCCATACAAACAAAACTACTGTATAGTAAAAAGATACATAAGTATCTTCACCATACACACGTACTTAGCAAGGTAAACAAAAAAAAAAAACCATTGTAAAGTTCGATTTATTTTAAGGTACCTTGCTGTATGTGGGTCACGGCACACGACAAATTTACAAGAGCGTAACATATGCATACATTAAGTATTAAGAGCTTTGTAATCGGTAATAATGTAACATTAAAGACGCTGATTTATTAAGGTATTGTTTCTTTTTTGACAAAGTTGACTTTATAATAAACCCAAAAATTTTATTACATTTCTTCTTCCATTGTACTGGTGTGTTCATTTACCTAAAAAATACTCCAATGATCACAACACATATTCATGATGACCAACAGAACATAAAGGCGGTACTTACACAAGTATTCAGACCGAAGAACACCTTAAGGTTCATAAAACTTATAAACTGGCTTCATAATGCCCTCAAGACAAAATCTTCTCTTACAAATTAAAAAAAAAACCTTATAGCTATAAAATGGAAGGGGCTTGAACTTTCTAGTCAGCTTCAGGATTTCCCTCTTCTTCGTCATTTGTAGAAGAATGCCACGTCAATAAACTCTTCATAAAATTGTAACAACAGAGGCACCCGAACATTGTGTCTGGCTGCTTTGTTTTCAAGGTCTGCTTCATCTGTTCCCCGCCTGTGGAATAAAAGGAAAATACATGCTTCCATACAAGACTTTTAATCTGTCATAAATGTTTGCAACATTTCTGAGATATTTTATCATACATCTAACATGACTTCTTTTATAGAATACTGTATCTGAATAGCTTGGACACTTACCATTTCATTAAAAACATAAGTTCACCACTAGAATCTGTTGCACCTATGATTTTTTCTGCATCTAAACCTCTATCAAAACCTCTCGGTCGACTATCCTCCTGTCAAAAAAACAAAATAATGCTTGAAATCTCCAAACCATGACATAGGCATACCCACAAGCTTGTTCAGAACCTTTTTACAAAGAAACCCTACAACCATCAGCATAATTTTTACAGACACTGCACTCTCTAATTCAGTGGTCCCCAAACTGTAGCTCACAGGCGCCATGGTGCCCCCAGAGCCATACTGGGGTGCCTGCAAAGGTTCAAATGAAAATTGTAAAATACTTTGGTATCTCTTTATTCACACAAAAAATCTAAAATTTGTTATTGGACTGTTACATGGGTAGCCGCATAGATTCAGAAATTTGTAGAATGTGCATGATTACTGACTGCACAAGCGTCCATGCGATGGTTTGAAATATCCCCTTCCAGGACATTTACGGTAGCCAACTTCTGTACCGATGAATTCAGTCGTTTAGCTGCTCTTGCATATGAGTTCGATTGGGATTTCTCTCTTGTAGAGTTTGGTGCTATTTTGTTCCTTTGCAAATTGAATATGGCATTTCAAGAAAATCCACGTTAATTTCATTTTCAATTAAAGAACAAGAATGGCTTCAGGTTCAAAGAAATTAAGTCATAATTATGCCTTCCATGATGAATGGGAAGACTTATTTTTTCACCAACATCAATGACAAAGGTATGTGCTTAATTTGTTGTGCAACTGTTGCTGTATCTATGAAAAGCAATGTAGAAAGGCATTTTGTAACACTTCACAAGAGTTATGATACTAAGAACAGGTATTCCCCTACTTACGATGGGTTAGGTTCCAAAAAAACTACCATAGGTTGAAAAAATCGTATCTCGAATATTGCCTAGCCTACACTAGGGAAATCAGTACCATCTATACATATATGGTAGCCTAGCCTACACTATACAGTATACTCTGTACATATACGGTATAGTAATTATTAACATCAGCTAATTCTGCAGGTTCAATGCAGACTGACTTACGATAATTCAGTATAAAGAGAAACTGAATAACAAACAAGGATCAGTCTATCGGGTAGCCTAGCCTACATTATCTGTACTCTATATTCACATATTAACATCATATTATACAAACAACATAACGAATGTGCATCTTTTCCGTAGATCTTTTAAAAAGTTATGCTTTACTACACTGTATCCAATAATATTGTACATATTCTTATATTGCTTTTGTATTATAAATTGCGATCATAGCAATCAATGCTTTAGTTTTTGGAAATTCGGCTTGGTAAGTTTTATTTGCCCGTGTTTAACCCAGTTCAGAGCGCTTTTCTTGCTTCTAGTTAACGTAAATGAATCTCTAGATACTTTATTTATGGGGGAAAAGGATATTTTTCGTTATACGAAGTGTTTTTAGTCAAAATATATCTTGGACACGTTGCGTTGTGAAATTAATTTTGCTATTTTTTTCGTTAACAGATGACGACATGACGTTGGTGGCTGGCGGTTTGGGGGCATGTTTATTTTGTGTAAAAAAATAGATTCTATTCCCTATTTTTTCTTGATTTCATTACAATACGAGCTTTACGTATTTATCTTTTATCGGCGTGAAAACAGCAGTCATGTGTGTTCTTTCATGCCCAGTTATTTTGATTAAAACACTTACTCTCCAATTTTATTTACGGTTGAGTTTCATCCATGTTGCTGATGCATGATAATTTATAGTCATTAACAGCTTGAACATTTGTTTTCTTAGCTTCAGCCTACAACTTGCAGCTTAAATTTACTGTAGCAGTATATTTCCTTGCCGATCTTTTATCCAAACTGAATGAGGGTAAGTGCTTAAAAATATATCAGTCGTATTGTACTTAACGTCATTAAATTTGTAACATAACTCTGGTAAAATTGTAACATGCGATGATTGAAACACACAAGAAAACAGTTGTTATCAATTCGATTATTAGCAAAACAACAGTTTCTCGTTCAGTTGTTTATGGCTGTATGCATTTACGCAAGAATATAATGTTACTAACAATACTTTTATCTTTCTCTTTTACTTTTTTAACTAGAAGATGGAATAAAGATATGGAGAAAAGTTGGTCTCTCGCTGCATGTTATGCGCTGCTGCCTGTATGTGAAATCTAAAAATATTTTCTAAATATTGTCGTATCAGTATTAACCCTTCGCGCCCGAGCCTCTATTTACAATGCGTCTCCGTATGCGGCGTTCAGTGAGTTAAGCGCGAAGCGGAAAAAAATTTTTTTAAATCACAGCAGCTTAGTTTTTAAGATTGAGAGTTCATTTTGGCTCCTTTTTGTCATTGCCTGAAGTTTAGTATGCAACCATCAGAAATGAAAAAAAATATCATTATCATATAAATATTGGAATATATGACAGCGAAAAAAAACTTATATAATTGTATACAAAATCGTGCTGTAAGCACAGCGGTTAAAGCTAATAGGTTAATTTTTTTAGTTGTATTGTACACTAAATTGCGATGATTTTGGTATATAACAAATTGTAAAGCGATCAAAAAAGCAACACAGAGAAAATATTATCACAAAATGATGCATGAATTAAGTGGCACGAGGACATAAAAAAATTTTTTTTTTTCAAAAATTCATAAATCGACAAATTGTGCTAGAGACTTCCTGTTTGTTGAAAAAATGAAGCTAATTGATTGAATATTACTAGGCTGTAAGTGTTTTGGCTTGCATTACAGTTTTCTGACCATTTCGGTCAAGTTAAAGTTGACGAAAGTCAATTTTTCTATTGCTCGTGATTTATGAAAATATTTCCAAAACTGATAAAGCTACAACCATGAGTTATTTTCTGTTGTATTGTACATGAAATTTCGCATTTTCATATACAAAACTTTATGTAACGACTAACATAAAGCGGTGCAAATATTACGGCGGGCGAAAAATTTCTGAGATGTTGGCGAGTTACGGCATGAGCGTAAAGGAAATGTTTTTCAAAGATTCACCATAAATCGAATATTGTGCTAAGACTTCCTGTTAATTGCAAAATGAAGGTAAACGATTGAATATTACTAGAATGTAAGAGTTTTAGCTTACAATTGCGTTTTACCATTTCGGTCGAGTTAAAGTTGACCGAAGGTTGAAATTTTGGCATTATCGTGATTTTGTGAAAATATTTCAAAACTGATAAAGCTACAACCATGAGCTATCTTCTATTTGTATTCTACATGAAATTAAGCACATTTCATATATAAAAGTTTATGTAGCGACTAATGTAAGCTTGATGCAAACATTCACGACAACATGTGAAAGAATTTCTGAGATGTTGGCAGGAGTTGTAGCGGCATGAGCGTAAGGAAAAGTTTTTCTTCGAAATTCACCATAAATCGAAATATTGTGCTAGACTTCCAGTTTGTTGCAAATGAAGGTACATGATTGAATATTACTAGAATGTAAGGATTTTAGCTTATAATTAGTTTTTTTACCCATTTCGGTCAGTTAAAGTTGACTGAAGCTTGGGAAATTTGGCAGTTGCTCGTGATTTATATGAAATATTTCAAAACTGATAAAAGCTACAACCATGAGTTATTTTCTGTTGTATTCTACAAGAAAGTGCGCACATTTCCATATATAAAACTTTATGTAACGACTAATATAAAACGGTGCAAGCCCATTACGACAACGTGAAAGAATTTCTGGCGCGGGCGTAAGGAAAAGTTTTTAAAAAAATTCACCATAAATCGAAATATTGTGCTAGAGACTTCCAATTCAGTTGCAAAATGAAGGTAAATGATTGAATATTACTAGAATGTAGGAGTTTTAACTAATTGCATTTTTGACACATTACCGTGGTAGAGTCAAAGTTGACCAGAAGGTTGAAATTTTGGCAGTTATAAGTGATTTATATAGAAATGTTCAAAACTGATAAAAGCTACAACCATGAGTTATTTTTCTGTTGTATTGTACATGAAATTGCACACATTTTCATATATAAAACTTTATGTAACGGCTAATATAGAACAGTGCAAAAATTACAACAAAATGACGAAAGAATTTCTAAATTTCGGCCGAGTTACCGGCGGCGTGAAAAAAAGTTTTTTTTCAAAAAATTCACCATAATTCGAAATATTGTACTAGAGACTTCAATTTGTTGCAAAATGAAGGTACATGATTGAATATTACTAGAATGTAAGAGTTTTTAGCTTACAATTGCATTTTCTACCATTTTGATTAGTCAGCGTTGACGAAGGTTGAAATTTTGTAGTCGGCGTGCGGTACGTCCATGGCATAACAGACAATTTTAGTCGGCGTATGATCGTCCAGTAGCGTTACAGGGTTGTTACTAACCCCATCATAAACTCGAAATATCCTAAGTCGAATTATCGTAACTCAAGTACTACCTCTATCTGTCTGGCAGTGCTTTAAGAAGCGAGAAAGTGAAACGGCTAAAATCTGAGTTGTGGGCTCAGCAAAAATATTCAGGAAGCCTGTTGATAAAGCTTATGCAACAACCGTTGCTACATTTAAAGTTGCGCAGTTCTTGTGACAAAGAAGAAACCATTCAAGGATGGTGAAATTGTGAAGGAGTGTTGGCTTGCAGCGTCTGAACCTGTTTGAGATCATAAATGCAATCAAATCCATACCACTGTCTGGGAACACGGTCACACGTAGGATAAAAATGATGTTGAGAAATGTGTTTAATCAAATGAAAGAAGACATTGAGAAATGTACATATTTCAGCTTTCAGTTCGATGAATCTACAGCTGTGGACACAGTCCAATTAAGAGTATTTGTGTGCATGGTTTTTTCAGATGACACTGTAAAGACAGATTTATTAGTGCTCTTACCCTTGAAAGAAAAAATGTGTGGAGTGGATGTTTTTCATGTCTTCAAGAATTTCATTGACGAGGTGAATCTACCTCTTCAAAAACTTGTGTGAAAAACAACAGATGGGGCTCCATTTATCATAGATGCCAATGTAGGCTTTGTTTGATGTTGCAAAAATGATGGTTCATTCCCTCAGTTCATTAGCTACCACTTTATTATACTCCAGCAAGTTCTTTGTTTGAAAATTGTTAACTATGAGCATGTAATGAAGGTACTTATAAAAATGATTACTTATATTCGTGCTAGAGCTCTTCAACACAGGTTACTTAAATCTCTTCTAGATGAAGTGGATGTAGTATGGTAACCTTGTATTGTTCACAAAAGTGCGTTGGCTAAGTAGGGGAAATGTCCTTAAAAGATTTGAACATCTAATTCCCGAAATCAAGGGCTTTGTACAACAAAGAGGGGGATTCATATGAATAACTCGATGATCCAAAATGGCTAGCTGACCTTGCATTTTTAACAGACATCACATCTAAACTGATTGAGATAAATCTAGGTTTGCAATGGCAAATGAAATCTTTGTCTCCAATGATTCGTTCAGTAAATGCTTTCATGAATAAACTGAAATTATGTATGACTCAGATCTCTAAAGGACTTTACATAATTTCCCTTCATTAGAGAAAAGGCTTAACATCAAAAGTTTTGAGTTTTCTGTTGCTTCTACACGCACAAGTCAGCTCAACATGATTTTGGAGGAGTTCAAAAGGTTTGCAGACTTCAGTAATGTTTTAGCAGCTATCACAATCCTATCAAAGCCTTTTTGTAACAGCAATGTTACCGACACAGCATCTCATCTTGGATCAACTTTCAAACTAAATGTCAGCGACCTGATGATGGAAATAATTACTTTGCAAACTGACCTGCAACTGAAGAGCAATGCAGAACATCAAGAATTCTGGACATTAGTAAACGCAAAGCAATTTCCACTACTGAAAAAAATGTCAAAGACTACATTTGTGCTTAGGTTCGACATACCTGTGTGAATCAGGATTTTTGACAATGAAAATCTTAAAATCCAAGTATAGGTCACATCTCACTTGATAGTCACCTGAATGACTGCATGAGAATGGCAATTACGAACTATAACCCTGAGATATCCAAGTTAACTGAAGCAATGCAGAACCAACCTTCCCATAAAAATTTCCAAAGGTAATCTATTTATTATTTTTTTCTTTTCCTTCTGCTATTCTCTTTCTCTCTTATTCCATCTGTTTTGTAAACATGCATGTCCAGACATTTACAGCACTGTTAGTTTCATTGGCCAATAGCTTTTCAATGACTTCCCAACCAGTGACAAAACTTAAAAACATACAATAAAAAAATTATAAACTATGGATTAGATTTTATTGTATAATAACATTTAAGAGATATTAATTATTCCTTAAAATACCTCTGGTATAAGTTACCAGTGTACGACTGAACGTTAGCAGGTTGGCCTATAAAATTCTTTGCCATCTAAATCTGGTATAGCTGGCAATTGTCCACAAGCTTACTGTTCTTATTGTTAAATGTGAGCAATATTAACATTAGTATATTAGTTAAATACATATACACTGTTTCCACAAAACGCAGAGGAACCTAACCTTGTGACTGCATCACACCTATCCCAGCAAGTAAACAAAAACTCACAACCACTTCACATCTACTAGATGGCAATAAATAAAATGAAAGGTCCGTAGTATGATCAGAACTATGAAATTAGGCTTCAAATACTAACTGCACTAGTGATGTAAGATGTGCGGAGAGTCCAAGCAATTCCAGCTCACCTTAGGAACATGATTTCATCAACTGTAGTGATTATTTTAAAACAATTTTAAAACAATTGAAAAAATGTTCTGTAATCTAGTATCTACTGTATTATGCAATATACATACTGAAGAGAATTTGGCTACCTGTTTCATAAAGAACAGAATACACCTGAATGCGACATTACTCTCACCACATACACTTCTTCAGTCTATTAAGTACAAAACATATTTTTTAAGTTATTTGTACGCTGTGGAAATAAGCACTCATATCAACACAAAATAAGACTTGATTGCACCATTTCATCACATTTACAATCATTAAAATATTTAAATTTTCATGATAAAATTAATCATTTGGATACTTACCTACTGTTAAAGATAGCTTATATCTTCACGCCATCAGATATGATCAGCATTCAAAATAAGACTTTGCTAACCTGCTAGGAATGTGCTTATACCTGTTTCCCACCAGATGGCACTGGAACGTTAACATTATCAGAATTCTTCATGACCACCCACTAAGATGTGGGGGAGGCTGAGTGGGTTTCCACTTTAGCAGTAGGCAAGTATAATTTTTATTTGGAATGAATCTTCCCTACTGTTAAGTTAGATGACTATCACATTTAATGTGGATGGTGGGTTAGTGCAGCCAGAGAAACAATGTTCAGCCAAGCGAACTAAAAGCTTTTTAATGAAGGGGAAAAAGCTTCTCAACATTCTTGCCTGCCGTGTGATCCTTACTGGTAAGTACTGTTGCCAGGCGTTGGAACCACAACAAGGTGTAAGGTCCAAAACTGAAGACAACTATCACCTCCATATGTGAAGGCGCACTCCTATACACCAATGAGTACCTTCATGCTCCCAAATTTCAACAACGGGATCTCCCAACAACTAACGATAAGACAGAAAGCAAGGTTACCATCATACTTGGTTCAGGAGAAAGCATCCCCACTGCAATGATGAGACTAAGGGCTTTACAGCACACCCCATGCTCAATTTGAACATTTCGCAAATAATATGAGTCAACAAAAGTTACATCTCCCCTGAGCTGCATGGCAACCTTCTCTAGTGAAAGGTTTTAAAGAAAATAAAGATGTGTTTGTGGTACGGAAGCCATGAGGATTATTTTTAAAAAACACAGGTAGTGCTCAAGTTACGATAATTAGATTTTGCGATGGTTAGCAATAAATGCTGATATGACACTAGAAAGTATTTTTAAATTTCATGCGGGCACAGGCAGCAGCATACAATCAGAGTGCAAGAGAGACCAAATTACCATAGACCAACTTCTTTCCCTCCGTCTCTTTATCCCATCTTCTAGTTAAAAAAAAAGTAAAAGAGAATGATAAAAGTATTGTTAGTAACGTTATACTCTTGCATATGTGCGTAAAGCCATAAACAACCGAACAAGAAACTGCTGTTTTGCTAATAACCGAATTGGATAACAACTGCTGTTCTTCATGTATTTCAACCATCATACAGTAAACAATTACCGTACCGTCGTTATGTTACAAATGACGTTAAGTAGAACAGGACTGATATATTTTTACATTATACCCTTATTAGCTATGGAGAAAAGATCAGCAAGGAAATATACTGCTAAATTTAGGCAGCAAGTTGTATCCTGAAGCTGAGAAAACAATTTTCATGCTGCTAATGACTATAAATTATTGTGCATCAGCAACATGGACGAAACTCGACAGTGAATAAAATTGGAGAGAAGTATTTTTAATCAAAACTACTGGGCATGAAAGAACACACGTTATTGCTGTTTTCACACTAATAACAGATAAATATGTAAAGCTTGTATTATGTAGAAATCAAGTGAAAATAGCGAACGGAATCTTGATTTTTTACACAAAACAAGCATGCCCCCTACAGCCAACATCATCTATATATATATAAAAAAAAAAAAAAAAAAAAAAAAAAAAAAAAATTAATTTCACAATGAGACATATTCAAAGTTATATTTTGACTTAAAAACACTTTGTATAACAAAAAATAACCTCATCCCTTATAAATAAAGTATCCAGAGATTCATTTACACTAACCAGAAGGAAGAAAAGCGCTCTGAACCGAGTTATAATACGACGAAATAAACTTACCACATAGACGATTTCCAAAACAAAACATTTGATCACTATGATCGCAATTTATAAAAAAAAAAAAAGCAATATGAGACTACATACAATATTATTGAATAATGTACAGTGAATAAAAGCATATTCGTTATGTTGATGTTTGTATAATACGATATCAATATGAATATAGAGTACAGTACAATGTTGGCTAAGCTAATTCTTAGTTCTTATTCAATTTCTCTTTGTAGGGAATTATAAGTCAATCTGCATGAACCTCGAGAGTTAGCCGATAATTAATAATTACTATACTGTATATGTATAAAGTATACTTTTGTGTAGGCCAAGGCTACCATATACCATATGTACTGGTACTGAATACCCTGGTGTAGGCTAGGCTATATTCGAGATACGATTTTTTCAACAAACGATGGGTCTTTTGGAACCTAACCCCATCGTAAGTAGGATAATACCTGTATATAAAAAATCTTTTAAGCACGCTTTTATTAAAATGCGCTAAAAAGTAAAAAAATAATTTTTTGAGACACCAGGATTTTCTTACAATTAATCATGTCTATAAAATTAAGCCATGGGCGCCAAACATGGACGGAAATGCTACAAGAAAAGAAATTTATTTTTTTATTTCTTGTAGCATTTCCTTCCATGTTTGGTGCCCACACTTTTATTTTTGTGACATGATTACAGGCAGTCCCCAGTTATCGGTGGGCTCGGTTATCGGCGATCCAGTTTTACAGGGTTTGTCTAGCAACGAAAACTGGCAATTTTCAGCGCTGAAACTCACCAATTTCCGCTTATCAGCACCGATACATACCTAACAGAGGCGCCGATAACCAAAAATCTGTGATTTTTTATTTTCAGTGCCGAAGATCGTCGATTTTCAGCTATCTACACACCGTCAGAACGGAATCCCCGCCAACAACTGAGGACTGCCCATAATTGTAAGAAAAACCTGGTCTCAAAAAATTATTTTTTCCTTTTTAGTGCATTTTAATACAAAAATTTAAAAATTTTTTTATATATTTTATTTTACAATTTTTAGTTTTGACACAAATTGTAAACGATTTATGACTAAGTAAAAAAAATTGAAACTAATATCCTGTCGAGCCAAAGGTGGTTTGACAAATCATAGAGTTGTTAATTTATTCTACTGAGTCAAAGGTATGAAAAATCCAGTTTCCTACAAAATCTGAGATACTGGGAGAGGTCACTGTAGGGGTGCTAGAGGTCAGTGCTGACCTACTGATCATTTAAGGTTGGATGGTCACCAGAATTGAGTAACCATGAAAAATTTCAAGTCCATCGGACAAAGGGAAGAGGTTAAAAATTGAGTTACAAGTTTTGACCCAAACAGACAGACAGACACAGCAGTCATGTTAAATAAAAGCATGTAAAAATCCAAAGCATTTCATACAAATCCCGAGATACTGGGAGAGGACGCTTTAGGGTCAATACAGGTCACTGCTGACCTACTGATCATTAAGAGTGTACTGTCACCGGGATTCAGAAAACATGCAAAATTTCATGTCCATCGGACAGAGGGAACAGGTCAAAAAGTGAGTTACAAGTTTTGAACCAAACAGGCAGACAGATGCAACAGACAAATAAAAGCATGTAAAAATGGTAAAAACTCAGGAACCAACCGGTGTGCACTGACTTTAACATTCTTGTCCACAGGAGTGTTTGGTCTCCTAACACCAAAGATAGATGCATAACTCCTCCTCTTATAGGTTTATGTCTGTCCAGGTAAACCCTTAAGAGTTCTAACTGGACATAAGACAGCTACTTCTTCCTTGCCTACCAAAGCAGTAAAATTAAGCAATGTCACAAATCTGGGAAGGGCTTTCACTTCTAATCTTTTCTCTAGGCAACGAAATAAGAGAGAGAAATTGCCACTGGAACTAAGCCCACATACAAGAAATGGTGTGAAGCTCACTCATATAAACCCTTAAGAGTTCTAGATGGACATAAGATAGCCACTTCAGCATTGCCAACCAAAGCAGTTAAATTAGGAACCATCACAAACCTGAGAAGGGCTTTCACTTCTAAATCTTTACTCTAAGCAATGAAAGAAAAGAGAGGTTGCCACTAGAACAAAGCCCACATACAAGAAAGGGCTTCAAGCTCACTAACACACTTTGCTTGGCCATTCTAAAAATCCCCACAGCTCATGACAGACAATGAAAATCCCCATGAGGTTAGATGAAGCATATGGAGGCTGGATGGAACCTTCTCAAATAGGACCGTCTGAAAAGTTCTTTTCAAAATGGACGAAGACGAGAAACATCTACCACCAGGAAAGGAAGCTAGGGGACCCATTCCCTTTGGGGCCACCAACGTGCTATCAAAATCATCCCTGTGTTCTGCAAAGCTCACAACTTGTTGAGTATTTCCTCAAAACAGCAAAGGAAAAGCATAAAGGTCTAGACTCGACCATTCTGAAGGAAGGCATCAACTGCCCATGCCTGAGGATCCTGGCATGGAGGGCAGTAAACTGGGAAAGCAGCGTTTTGGGTAGTCGTGACCAGATTGGTGTTTGGGTCTCCCAAGAGGTTCCACAACTTCTGGCAAACCTGAAGACTACACTATCTGACTGAAGACCTTGCCCTTTTCTGCCATTTGGTCTTCAATAACAAGGTTTTTCCCTTGGACAAAACGAGGTAAAGGAATGATGTTGCTGAACTCTGTCCTAAGGAGAAGGAAATTTCTTTGCTACCCTGAGTAAACTTCTTGATCTGTGTCTTCTTTCTTCTTGTCACCTTATATAAGAATTGAGAGGTTCAATTGTCGGAAAAGACCGCAATCATATTGTCTCTGACAAGATGTCCTGCTTGGGTAAGACCATTCTGAACTGCCACAAGCTGTAGGCTGTTTACCTTCCAACTCCCTGACATAAAAAGTTTCTCAGAAAGGTCCCCCAAATCAGCCTCCAAGATCTCTGAGGACAGTGTAAAGGTTCTTGAAGTCTACAGGCCGATCCATAAGTTCTCAAAAGTAGTAGAAAATTCTCTCTCTCTCTCTCTGTTGGAAAAACCTCCAAAAAGAAAGGGCTAATCTTCATCCCCAGATGAACAACTAACTGGATTGGAAAAGCATAAATTAGTCAATATTGAACAAAATGCCAAGCTCTGAGGTTTGACATCAAACATAATTCTTCACCTTTAAGGTCATCAGAAACAAACTGGTAAGAACAAAACCTGTCATCCAAAAATGTGAGTACTGAGATACCAAGCAGATGAATCCATCCTGCTAAAAACTCAAACACACAGGGGAATACCTTTCTTTGACTGAAGGTATACCGGGATGTTGAAGTGTGTCCTTTATGTCAACAGAAACCATCCTTTACCCTTCCGAAAGGCCACCAGGACCAAAATGAATGACTCATCAGAAAGGGAGTAATATGAATAAATTTGTTGAGACTGAAAATGTCCAAGGCTCCATGTACTTGTTGCATAACAACCGTCCAATCAACCCCTCGCAACTCTGAACTTGTGTGTGAAGCGTGTGGAGAGAAGGATTTCAGGAAGTTGACAGGGGTATATATATAAAAAAAAAAAAAAAAAAAAAAAGTACAAAGTATCCTTCCCTGAGAACCATCACTACCATAGGTTCTTCTTGATGCTTTCCCAGACACTTCTGAAACTGAACACGGCCTATTGGGGTTCCACACAGCCTACTTGAAATGGGAGTCCAAAACATCAGTCATGGTCACATATGTAATTTTTCACTTAAAATGTGAGCCAGATCACTGCTGAAGCAAAACTCAAGTGGTTTGGGAAATTCTACATGGAACTTACATGTAAAAACAAAAAAGGCTGTGGGGGCAAGACCCTAGAGGGAAGATTTCAAAGGTAGTGCTATGATTTTTCTAATCTGATTTGAGACATCTTAGTTGATGGCCTTAACAATTAAGGGTTAAGAAGACAATGATGGAACACTGTCAAAAACAGCTACTAATGGTTGAGCAGGGCTACTTTACATGATTAGTACGCAACTGTTTCTGTTACTTTACAACTGAGTCGTAAAAGGAATAAGACAGTCTTCTCATTAGCCTCAGAAGTAAGTCTATCAAGGACATGTTACTACTCTGACACATCATCAAGAAACTCTACCACTTCAGGGCTAATATTTATAACTATATTATCATCATCATTATCTCTTATATGCATCTACATGTGTACATACAAATATATAAGCATACATACATAATAATGTATACATACATATCTACATATGCATGCACAAACATTACGTACATATACATATACAGTAAACCCTCGTATTCGGGGGGATGCGTACCACACCCCTGCGAATAGCTAAAATCTGTGAATACTTAAAACTCCTCTAAAAACACTTAGAACTGCCTATCTGGATAGTTAAAAAAAAAAAAAACTAAAAATGCTTTTACCTGAGTATTTTAATAGTTTTATAAAAAAAGTGCATTTAGTCATGAAAATATGAAAATACAGTAATTAGTGAATATTTCTTAGTGAAAAATACCGCGAATGGGCAAATTTTCCACGAATAATGTGTATATATGTTCTATAGAGAAATCCGAGAATTGGTGAGTCCTCAAATCATGAGAACACGAATATGAGGGATTTACTGTACATAACTATCACTCTCTCCAAAACGGATGATATGGGAACCAGTGAACGTGAGCACTAAACTACCAAATAACTCCCCCAGAGAATGCATCAAAAAAATAAAGGAGACAACTGAGACAGGTGGTGAAGGGCACAGACCTTGGTTCAAAGACACGCCATGGTTCCCTGTCCACAGAGAAGATCAGTGGACCCAAGGGCAGTCTAGAGGGCAGACTACCAACAGATGCTAAGGCTCCGACACCTCCTCTCTTGAGGAGGCTTGAAAAAGCGTCGATCACTATGATGGGGGAGGGGGGGGGGAATCATTGCTCTAATATATATGGTAAATTTCTAACCATAAAAGATTATTTTTTCAATAACCTACAGTAAACTCCCCATATTCGCGGTCTCACAATTCACGGGCCCCCCTACTTGTGGATTTCTCTATGGAACATATACAGTATACACATTACTCGCTGAAAATTCGGCCATTCACGGTATTTTTCACTAAGAAATATTCACTAATTACTATATTTTCATTTCATTTTCATGACTAAATGCACTTTCTGTGATAAAACCATTAAAATACTCAGGTACCCCGGTAGTGCTCGAGTTATGATAATTCACCTTAAGATAATTCAAGTTTGCAATAGGGTAAGCAATTAATACTGATACGACAATATTTATGAAATATTTTTAAATTTCACGTGGGCACAGGCAGCAGCATACAATCAGTAAGTGAGAGACCAAATTACAACATACCAACTTCTTTTCCTCCATCTCTTTATCCCATCTTCTAGTTAAAAAAGTAAAAGAGCATAAAAGTACTGTTAGTAACGTTATACTCTAGCGTAAATGTGCACAGCCATAAACAACTGAATGAGAAACTGTTGTCTTGCTTATCACTGAATCGCATAACAGCAGCAGTTTTGCTTGTATTTAAACCATCGTACCGTAGTAAACAATTACCACAGTTATAGAACAAATGACATTATGTAGAATAGGGCTGATATATTTTTACATTACACCTTTATTCGCTACGGATAAAAGATCAGCAAGGAACTATACTGCTAAATTTAAGCTGCAAGTTGTAGCTGAAGCTGAGAAAACAATGTTCAAGTTGCTAACGACTATAAATTTTCGTGCATAGGCAACATGGATGAAACTCGACCACAATTAAAATTGGAGAAAGTATTTTAATCAAAACTACTGGGCATGAAAACACATTACTGCTATTTTTAAGCAGATAAACAATAAATACATAAAGCTCACATTATGATGAAATCAAGTGAAAACAGTGAAAGGAATCTTGATTTTTTTACACAAAACAAAAGCCCCAAACGGCCAAAGTCATCTACTAACGAAAAAATAGCTAAATTAAATTCACAACGAGACATATTTAAGTTATATTTCAACTTAAAAATACTTCGTATTACGAAAAATAACCTTGGCCCATATAAATAAAGTACCTAGAGATTCATTTACACTAACTAGAAGTAAGAAAAGCGCTCTGAACTGAGTTAAATACGGTGAAATAACCTTACAGTGTAATCAATTTCCAAACCAAAACACTGATCGCTATGATCGCAATCTATGACACAAAAGCAATATAAGAATATATACAATATTACTGGATACAATGAATTAAGGCATGACATTTTAAAAGATCCATGGAAAAGATGCATATTCGTTATGTTGATGTTTGTATAATAATGATTTGTGAATATAGAGTACAGTATAATGTAGGCTATAGTACATTCACATCAGCCATGCATTTGGTGCCTAGCGCCGTCCTTATGGCAGCTCTGATTGGCTAGTGGTCAGCCAATCACAGCGCTGAAAATGGCCAGTCTGCAGTCTCTCTCAAAGCTCTGGAAGTTAACATCTACGCTCAAGACCTGAGCAACATGTCTTTCAAAAGTTATAAATTTCATTAAACCTCAGTTTTACCCAAAGAATAATAGTGTTTCCCAATTTCATCACTAAACATGTCAAGCCAATGGTTGAAGCATTATAATGATATATGAATTCTTTACTTCAATAAAATTAATGGTAAGATATTTGGTAGTGAAATAAACAAGTAATTTTTAAAGATAAAATGTATTCCTTCATTCCTTACATGGCATCGCAGTACATTCATCATTTATCGTCTTGTGTCTCATAAAATTTGAAGCTTAAATGTCATGGATGACAATGCTACCTAAAAGTATAGGTAGGGCTATCAATCAATATGAAATAACAAACAGCGATTAAGAATATTAAAATGTGAGAGTTTTACGCAGACTATAGCCTATCCTGGACAACCAGCCAGCTCTTTACATTCTTAGGCCTACTTCTAGAGGAATCTCTTGCTTTCGCCTGTTGTTATTTGGGGCCACACTTCAATGATGCTTGTATGTCAGATCTTGCATTCTAGTTCAATAAACAAGCCTAAGATTATGTAATGACAAGTCTCTGGCCGTCCGAATAAAGAGAACTTCTCTACACGGGTGAGACCAGCTGCACTTGACAGAAGGCCTACGGTAGCGCCCTATCAGGGGCCGTGAATGGAAAACAATTAAAATGAGTAATTATAGACTACATACATACGTAGATACATAGAAAAGTATGGTATGTGTTTGTAACTTTTTTTGTAGGGGGCGGAGGCTCACAATATTAGTAGTGTAGCTGATTGCAGGCGGCCACAGAAGAGTCATTACGCAATCCTAGGCTAAATTTATTGAACTAAGAATGCAGATCTGACATACAAGCATCATTCAAGTGTAGCCCCAAATAACAAGCGAAAGCAAAGATTCCTCTAGAAGTAGGCCTAAGGAATGTGTAAGAGTTGGCTGTTTGTCCGGGATAGGCTTTATGTCTCGTGCATCCCGCATTTAATATTCTTAATCGCTTGCTTGTTATTTTCATATTGATTGATAGTCCTACCTATACTTTTTAGGTAGCATTGTCATCCATGACATTTAAGCTACAAAATTTTATGAGACAAGGCGATAAATGATGAATGTACTGCACGATGCCATGTAAGGAATGAAAAGAATATATTTTATCTTTAAAAGTACTTGTTTATTTCACTGCAAATATCTTACCATTAATTTTATTGAAGTAAGAATTCGTATATCATTATAATGCTTCAACCATTGACCGTTTATGTTTGGTGATGAAACTGGGGAAACACTATTATTCTTTGGGTAAAACTGAGTTAATAATTATGGCTTTTGACAACATGTTGCTCGGGTCTTGGAGCGATGTTAACTCTCAGGGCGAGAAGACGACTGGCCATTTTCAGCACTGTGATTGGCTGACCACCACCAATCAGAAACCTCAGGTGGCGCTAACCCAAATCTGCGACTGATGTGAATGTACTATAAACTCCCCGATAATATGTATATGATATACCATGTAGCGTGTAGGCTAAGCTAATTCTTGTTTGTTATTCAATTTCTCTTCGTATAGAATTTTCATAAGTCACTCTGCATGAACTTCCCGAATTAGCTGATATTAATAATTACTATACCGTGTACATATAGAGTATACTTTATAGTGTAGGCTAGGCTACCATATATGTATATGGTACTGAATATCCTAGTGTAGGCTAGGCTATATTCGAGGTACGTTTTTTCCAACAAACTATGGGTTTTTGGAACCTAACCCTATCGTAAGTAGGATAATACCTATACAGTATAAGCATTTTTAGTTTTTTTTCTGTGTTTGAACTATCAAAATAGGCAGTTTTAAGTGTTTTTAGAAGGGTTCTATATATTCGCAGATTTTAGCTATTCACAGGTGTGTGTGTGTCTTACGCATCCCCCACAAATACGGGGGGTTTACTGCATCATTTTTCCCCTGAACCACATAGGAAGCAAAAGAAGGTGGAGCAGGAGTGAGAGTGGAATAATCCTAGGCTACCAAGTAGGCTAATGGAGGAGGAGGAGGAGAAGTAACACCGAAACAAAAAAGGAAAAGATTGAGTTGGCTTATGGTGTGCCTTAATGAATTGTCTACATAACCCATCAGCCTCTAGCATCTGACGATACTTCACAAAATTTTCCTCTCATCAGATCACTCATTATCTTCATATCAAGAAAACCACACACACATGCCTCAACATGGCTATCATACACATTCAGTTTCCACAAACTTTCTCCTATAGTACAGCCTAAAAATTACATCTCTGCTTGTTGTAGACGACATACTGCAAGAACAGAAAACAAGCAAAATATCGTACAGGAGAAATTCAGCCAGAAATCATAAAAATGATTACAGTGCTAATGCCGGTTCACACCGTCTGCATAAGGACACAGCATGAAGAATTCTGACATGAATGTAAACATCCAACACCACCTGGTGGGAACAGGTGATTACAGACAGTCCTTAGCAGGTTAGCCAAGCATTATTTTGTTTTATTTTGAATGTCAATAGCACTTAAATGTGTGAACATATAAGTTAACTTTAACAGTAAGATTCATTCCAAATAATGTAAAATTATGCATTAGTTGTATATCATGTGCTGTGGAGCATTCATTAAAATAAGCACAACCATACAGGCATGGTTTTGAACAATTTTTTTTCATGCTAGCCAATTCTAGGAACACTTGATCGAATGTGTTCCTGATGGATTTGTGACACCATAAAGAATGAGCTGGAAGTACTGTACTGTATATCTTAAAATTATTAATGAATATGGTGTATTAATGTCAACTTTATCCCTCTTTCATGGCTTTACATTGCAGCAAAAATCATAAGGCTAAAACAGCTATTAACAGATGCAAAATTATCCTAATAACATTTTTGGTTTTTTTAATAACCATTTGCGTATTTATTTTAAATGTAATTTACTGAATTCTTTTTATTGTACTGTGTTGACAGTGCATTCCAATGTTTTACAAGTTTATCTCATTCAGTAACTAATTTCACCCTTTTGCTTATGGCACTTATAAACAATTAAGTCTGTGGAAAAAGGCAGTGACGAAAAAGGCAGTGACTTGAAAGGCACTCTGCACAATTTTATTTTACAGTATTTGGCAGCTGAATGATTATTCTATACAAGAGCTTGATGGCATGCGCTCTGCTGCACTGGAACCCAGCGCTGCCAGCTACATCTCCCCTGCCCTCCCAAGTCCCTACCTACCCCACCCACACCCAGGGCAGACAAACAGGTTTGAAGATGGAGGGTGGATGTGTCATGTCTCCCCTACCTTCCCAATACCCAATCTACCCCACCCACACCCAGGGCAGAAGACAAACAGGTTTGCAGAGGAGGGTGGATGTGTCATGTCTCCCCTACCTTCCCAATCCCCTACCTACCCCACCCACACCCAGGGTGGACAAACAGGTTTGCAGGAGGGTGGTGGATGTGTCATGTCTCCCCTACCCTCTGATTCCCTTCCTACCCTGGCCCAGGACAAACAAGATCCACTCGGATTTTATTATAGATGGCACAAAAACATCTCCCAAAATAAGTTTATGTTGGTGAAATAGAGCACAATTTACTAGATAAGATTGATGATTGATTATGAAGTTTATGTCTTGAAGATCAAGCGCTGGAACCCATCAGGATTATTCAGCGCCATAATGAAGGTGAAATATATAAATTAATGATATGATTGATGATGATATACTAGTAAAATTCAGTGTTAAAATATGAACGTAAAAAATGAAGAATGATATTAGATAGAACCAACAAAAAATAAGTATATATTAAACTTTTATATTAAAAATATATACTTAGTACATAAGAATAAATATGACTAAAATCTTTATTACATATACTAAAATCATCTCATTAAAATAACCAGATTCTTTCAGGTAACTCATAAGGTTATTTACCTCAATGTCGTCATTTAAAATTTCTAAAATAGTTTTCCCAGTTAGTAAGTACTTTGCCCTAAGGCAATTAAATTTAAGGAAAATTTTGCATTTAAGGAAAATTTTGCATTTTCCTCCAGAAGAAATTTGCCAAAAACAAAAACTTTGTGATAGTCTTCATTTGTTATCAATAGCACAATCAGGTAAATACCTACTTATTGCAATGAAAAAGTTGTAATTATATCAAAGAAAATATGAAAAAGTTAATGACAAAGTAGCATCACATTTTCAGTAAAATAAGTAGCACTCTCTCTCTCTCTCTCACAAAAAGATAGATGATGTAATTATAGAATAAAAATCTAAAACTACACAATAAGACCACCCACCAAAAATGATCCTCATCTCATCTGCTGGACTGTGCAATCTTTTTTTATTTTCTTTTTACATTTGCATACATCATCAAAATGCAAAGAACTTAAATTTGGATGACATCTACAACAGCCATCAGTACGCAAAAGGGTTAATATAATGTTATCTCCCATTTTTACAAATGAAAAGTTTTCCAGAAGTTGTCTCATGTGAAGAAGCAAGAGTATTTCATTGGAATTTGAATTTTTCACCATTGTTCTTAAAATGATAAAAATATGATATGCTCATATTTTCTAATTTGATAAATTTCCACAATTTCTTCAATGAGAGAGAGAGAGAGAGAGAGAGAGAGAGAGAGAGAGAGAGAGATATATATGAGTGTGTGTGTTACTGAATTACTAACCTCCACAGATTTTTTCTTCTTTTTAGAAGAGTCATCTGCAGCCTGTGACTTTCTCTTCTTTTCCTCTTTCTTCCTTGCATCTTCTTTTTTCCTGTTTTCTTCGAATGCCTGAATTAAATCTGGGCAGTCTAGGTGGCTCTCTGGTTCCCAAGTGTTGTCTTCACTATAAAAAAGAAAAATTATTTTGTGGTATCACCACAGATAAAATAACTTTAGAGAAAAATAGGTAAGTAAACAAAGGTTAATCAGTTAATACAGTACTGAATTACATCTTTTTACAAATCTTTCCTTACTACACATTGTTCTGACACATTCAAGGTGCGCAAAAAATTGGCTGATGGTCCTTAAGAAGCAAATCCTTATGGGACATGCAGTCCACATTTGCTATAAAAAAAATCAGCCATCTAGTGAAAATCAGCTGTGAGAAAGTGAAGGTCCATGCACCAGAAACATGTCAAAAGGTTTTATGACAAAATTTTCACGTCAATTGTTTAACGGTTATTTTGAGGCTGACACATCACATGTATAGTAACACACTATGGGAACAAATGTCATATCAGTATCACTTAGTTATCATAAGTTTACATCGAACTAATTTTCAAATTCTTGTACATTCCATAGCGTACCTGCTGCCCTCAAGCCTCATCATTTCCCTTGGTTAGCTTACGACACAGAGACAAAGGCTTGTTGTCAATTGCTTCCATAACAATCGTCAAGTTTAAAAGCTTATACTGTATCTAAAAAACAGTGACATCTGACTTTCAATCATTAATAATGAAACAGGGGCTCAAAAGGCACCCTGGTAAGGCTTTGAAGAACCAAGGACATTATCATTTCAGGGGCTGGAGTTGCCAAGGAAGGCAAGACTGTACAAATCTGCTCAATAGCATAGACACATCTACAATGGAGAGGTCCAGCCACTTCAGTTTAAAAGCCTGCAATAAGGCTAAGCAACAGACCTTTATTTCAGACTGAAAGGTTGATGTTGAAGTTAGCAATCCACTGAAAAGATGCTCCAACTGGAGAGATACTCCATCTATGACAACAATTACAGAAGATGACCCACTTTCCCTTGCAAACATACACTACGGAATTTGGAAAGTACCCCAGCACATACCTTACACTCTAGCGTGAAAAGCCCCTCTCTTGCAGGAGACTAGAAAACCTCAAACTGTGAATATGCAAGGAGTTTACTGCTTATACATGCAAACATGTGGCTGACACAAGAGGATGGGCCACCCTCAGCACCTTATCCAGTAGACACCAGTTTGAGATTTCACTCGGCTTGATGCCATCAAGGAGCCACCAAAGTTATCTGAAGACCAGATGTGACAAACACTCTTTATCACCCTGCAAACAGTGCAAATGTATCCTAGTCCAGTTGTTCCAATGGTGGTGGAAAGTATTCCGTCACTGTTTAAGGATCTGAAACTGGAGATCAGAAAAGCAGGTCACTAAAGAACATTCAAAGTACCCCAACATTTCCCTTGCAGCCCTGTGGGCAAAGCCCTTTTCTCGCAGGGGACTCTAGTCAACCTCCAAGCACGGAGGAGTTGGAAGTTAACTGCCAGATGATACCTGGCAATGCACAGTTAACACAGGAAGATGAGCCAAGCAGGTAGCTCTCTTGGGGGTCAACCAGTAGAGACAGCAGTTTGAAATATCACTCGGCTTGATGAAACGGAGCTACCAGTTAACTGAAGACCCGGGGTGACAAGCACTGTCTATCACCCCGAGATGAAGTCTGAACAGTGGGAGCACATACTTGTCCAGACTGTCCCAAATGTTTTGAAAAGTCTTCCATCACTGCCCAGGCATCTGGAACTGGAAAACAAAAAACAAGAGATTTCTGTTCAACCTCATCACAAGCAGATCAAGCAAAGGAGACCCCACTAACTCAACTTCACCAATTAAGGATGAAGAAACCATTCCATCCCCACAACCCGACTGAGATAATATACAATAACATTCTGCCTGCTCATTATGCATCCTGATGTCTAATTAGTGGCCTGGCAAACTGCCTCTTCAAGCATCTGCAATGCCAACTAACACAGTCCAAAATACCATACCCCCAATTGTTGTCACCCATCAAAATCACTGAGTGGCCCTCAATTGCTCTTGAAATGCTTGCAACAATGACCTCACTGCCTGCCTGATTTCTAGAACACTGTGTAGAGAGAAAGCTTCTGTTGTTTGTCCACAACACCAAGTCCTCTACCTCCAGCTTCAAAGGAACACGTCAAGAAGTAGGGTCCCTAGAGGCACTCCAGTGCCTGAGACAAGCAAGTGGGCTGCACAACTCATTCTATGTGCACCACCTCAAGAGACACAGGGAGAAGGGTTGTCTCCTGCAACTGCCCTTCCCCAATCATTTGACAGAGCAACCAAAACGTCTTGAGGTAAGCCCAAGAGCTTACAGTAAGACGAGGTAAAAACAGACTGTGAGTCCAAGTAAGTTGGCATCTAAAAAAAAGTAACTCCCTCAAAAGTTGCTTATCTTAAGATGAAAGACCATGATCAGGTTTAACAAGAGAACTAGAAGAGGATTAAGTGGGCATCACCTGGGGCTTATCCATCTCCCCTCCCCCTCCACAACAACACCAGCAAAAAATGTCTCTCATACCTCTTTCTCCCCTACCCAAACCCAACCCGCAGAGGCAAATTCCAAACAGTACAATCTCCTTAATGAAAAGCCCTAGCACAGAAATTCCCCTTGCAGGCAGAAGAAAAGGTACGAAGATCAGTTATTGGTGACATAAACCACCCACAAGGTTCCTCCAAGGAACAAATAATTGATACTGCACATGCTCAAGATTGAAAAATGTATGCTGTAAAATATAAAAAGGAGGCATGGATTTCTGGTAACCAAAGT
The DNA here is from genome assembly GCF_040412425.1 of Macrobrachium rosenbergii. NCBI lineage: Eukaryota > Metazoa > Arthropoda > Malacostraca > Decapoda > Palaemonidae > Macrobrachium > Macrobrachium rosenbergii. The sequence continues at coordinate 58,549,106 of NC_089741.1, forward strand.
ATGTTAAATGAAAAAAGTGAAAAAGTGAAAAGACCATGCTGTAACAGGACATGCTTCTGAGGAGGTAAACCATTTATTACCTTAGCAACATACAAGACTGTAAAGAAATATTGCAAAGGACACTAAGATAAATCCAGTAACAGCAACAGCTACCTTGGATGCAGCAGAAGGCTACTGCTATACAACCAGTAAACAAGAGTACAGTCGACCCCCAACTATTTGCAGTTCCACCTACTCGCGAATTTTCCTGTGGAACATAATTCCAAATAATTCGTGGAAAATTTGCTTATTCGCAAATTTTTTCATAGAGCATCTCTAAAATGACATTTTTATAGAATATTATTTTAAGTTTTATATATACAGTACTTACCAAGTAACTACATAGCTATCACGTTTCATTTACTGGCAGGTCAAATTTGAAAATTCAAGGTAGCGTTCCAATATTTTGGTGTAGGTTAACTCATCCTGTCCACTTTCGGGGAAGGATAGGTACAACACTACTAACGAGCCCAATTTGTTTATGCCCTATGCCCATGAGAGGGGAGGAGGGAGGAATTTGATCATGTAGTTACTTGGTAAGTATATATAAAACTATTTTATTATAAAAATGTCATGTTTACATAAGTGACTTACCAAGTAACTACATAGCTGAATCCCACATTGACGGGAGGTGGGATGCATGGGCATTACTATTTGAAGAAACACTCATGAATGGATATGAATTTTAAAATGGTAAACAGTTAACATTGAGAATGTTAGTTGTAACCTACCTGGTAAGAGAGCTCCAGCAGGAAAATACTGCCCTGTTGCGACTCATCTTGACTGTAGTGGCATGGCTGTGAGGCCAGAGGCGCCTCAACATTAGTGGGGCTTTGCACCCGAGGAGTACTCTGATGGCTGCCAATGCATACAAAACACAAAAGCCCTTGCCCTGGGCCCAGTACAAAACCAAGACCATAAAACACAAGTTACACATACACCATAAAACTGATCAGTTACCATAACCCATTCATAACATGATACAATGAATGATGAGTGCTCCAGGTACTCAGTAAACCCCCCAACTTCCCAAACCTTGACAACCTAATTCAAGGTGAGTAGATAGAGGAATGTAAGGGTAACCCTACCCTCCTCCCCCCATACCATGCCAGCTACTGATAATGGGCCAAGGGTACTACAATTTTTGTAAACAGTTTCGATGTCATGTATATAGCTAAAAAATTTGCAAACATTTATTTGCACCTCCAGAAAGTGGATTATAAAATAGAAGATAGGGATAAATTCCGTTTAAGGAAATCGAAGTCACTACTGCCCTAATTTCGTGAGCTTTAGCCTTGCAAATTGGAAAGTCTTCCTCTTGAATCTTCATGTGCGACTCTGAAACCATGTCTCTCAAGAAGAGAGCTAATGCGCTCTTGGATAAAGGACAGGTTGGATCCTTAACTGAACACCAGAGGTTAGGAGATGCACCTTTGATATTCTTAGTTCTCTGTAAATAATACTTCAGTGCTCTTACTGGACAAAGAGCTCTCTTGTGGTCCGTGGGATCTATGTTAAACCTCTGATTGTGAATGAACAGGGCCAGGGAAAGGACTGCGTTTCATTCTTCGCTAAGAACCCCAAAGTAAAGCAACAGACTGCGTCTCCTTGTGTGAACCCTACTTTCTTGCTCAAAGCCTGTAACTCGCTAATTCTCTTGGCAGTAGCTAGAGCAACTAGAAATAGTGTTTTTCTTGTAAGATCTCTGAGAGATGTGGCTTGAAGAGGTTCAGAAGGTGGACCTGAGAGCCATTTTAAAACTACTGTACATCTAGATTCCAGGATATGGAATCTGACCTCTCTCATTTCACAGTATCCAGTGACTTGATAAGGTCACCGATGTCTTTATCCACTGATAGATCCAGACATCTATGTCTGAATACGGAGTTGAGCATCGCTCTGTAGCCCTTGATCATGGATGCAGCCAACCCTCGGAAGACCTTAAAAATAGCAAGAAATCTGCTATTTGCGCTACAGAGGCAGAAGATGATACCTTGTGTCTTCTGCACCAGCTGCGGAATATTGTCCATTTATTCTGGTGCAAGTTGGAGGAGGACTGACGTCTACATCTGGCAATTGCGTCCGCAGCTGATCTCGAAAAGCCTTTTGCTCTGACAAGCTTCCTGACAGTCTGAAGCCTGTCAGAGCGAGAGTGGATAGTCCTAGATGGAACCAATGGAAGTGTGGTAGCTCGAGTAGATTTCGTTGCTGTGGGAGTAATCTTGGTAGGTCTACTAGGAGAGTGATGAGATCTCGAAACCACTCTTTCTGTGGCCAGAAAGGAGCTACCAGGGTCATCAACACGTTGTTGTATAGGATGAATTTGTGATTAAGTCTCTCACCATACTGAACAGTGGGAAGACATATACATCCAGGTTCGACCAGTCCTGGAGCACTGCGTCCGTTGCCATGCGAGAGGGTCCAGGCCTGGAGAGCAATACAAAGGAAGTCGGTGATTCCTCAACATTGCAAATAGATCTATTGACATCTTTCCCCACCGTTTCCACAGGTCGGTGCATACCTGCTGATTAAGTGTTCATTCCATGGGTAGGACCTGTTTGCAACGACCTAATTCGTCTGCTATGACATTGAGTTTGCCCTGTATAAAGCGGGTAACAATCTTGGTTTGATTTCCTTGCACCCAGATAAGGAGATCTTTGGTCACTTGATACAGTGAGAAGGAATGGGTCCCTCCCTAATTCTTTATGCAGGCCAGAGCTGATGTATTGTCCGAGTGGACTATAACTGTAGATTTGTACGATATGACGCTCTCCCTCGCGTAGTGACCATGTCCCTGACACTTCATTGTTTTCTAGGAGGGGCCCCCACCCAGATCCAATGCATCTGAGTATAATGTGCGGTTGGGGCTCAGAGGGTGAAGAGATTTCCCTTCTGCAAACCTTCCTGTTACAAGCCACCATCAAAGGTCCTCTTTGATCTCAATGGCGATTGGGAAAACAAACGAGTCCAGAAGAAACTCCCTCTGCCAACTGGCTTTTAGAAAGAACTGTAGCACTCTCATGTGCAGTCTCCCTAAAGGAACGAAGTTTTCTATGAATGAGAGAGTTCCCAGTAGACTCATCCATTCGTTGGCCGGGCATGATGGGAGAGAGAGGAATTTCTGAACTGTCCGAATGTAGTCTTTTATTTTCTTGTCTGAAGGAAATACCCAAAAATCCTGAGAGTTGATTTCCTTTCCCAAATAAAGAATTGATTGACTCAGGACTAATTGGGATTTGTCTAGGTTAATCAGTAGGCCCAATTCTTGGGCTAAAACAAGTCTTCTTCAAGTACTCTGTGCAACTTGATTCCAAGGGGAAGTGTAGGAGCCAATTGTCTAAATAGAGACGAATGTTGATCCCCATGAGATGTGGCCATTTTGCCAATGGGGTGAGGACACGAGTGAAAACTTGAGGGGCTGCCGAAAGTCCGAAGCACAGCGCTCGAAATTGGAAGACCTTGTCCTGGAACACAAACCTTAGATATTTCTTGGTCTCTGGGTGGACTGGAACATGGAAATATGCGTCCTGCATGTCTATGGTTGCCATCCAATCCCCTTGACGGATGGAAGAGTGAAACGAGTGGGTTGTTTCCATTTTGAATTTCATAGTCTGGATACAGAAATTCAGGGCGCTGATGTCCAGGACAGGTCTCCAACCTCCCGATGATTTTGGGACGACGAATAGGCAGTTGTATAACCCTGTCGTGTTGACATTAACTATTTCTATGACTCTCTTGGTGAGAAGAGCCGATACTTCCTGTGATAAGGCCGAATACCTCTCTGAGTCTAAAGAGTAAGCCGCCAAGTTGATAGGAGAGGACACTAAGGGAGGTTTCTACCTGAATGGGATGAAACATCCTACTCTGATCACCTCTAATACCCAAGGTTCTACATCTCTGTCCTTCCAGTTGGTCCAAAATTGCAGAAGCCTGGCCTCCACTGATACGCAGAGGATAGTATCCTCACTTGCGAGAGGAAGGTTTGCTTGCTGACTTCTTGATTGGTCTAACGGACCTAGAATACGCTCGGGAACAGGACTGGAATCTACCTCTACCGCCTCGAAATGCTTGCTGTAGAGGGGAAACCGCTCTAGGTGCAAACGATGCGAAAGATGAGGAACGTCCAAACTCCTTCAGATGTTTGGTGGACTGGGCCAGCAAGTCTTGTGTGGATTTCTTTTGTAGCTCCGCTGCGCTACGTTCTACTGTAGTGCTGGGAAAGAGGCCATGTTGATTTAAAGGTGCAAAAAGAAGTGTGATCTCTGGGAGGGAGTGACTCCTTTGGAAGTGAATGAACACCACTGCTCTCGCTTCTTAAGTACTCCCACCGCGAACAAGGCTGCCAGCTCCTGGAATCCATCCCTGATCGCTTTATCAGCACATGAGAGCACTCACAGCCAGTCTGAGGCAAAGTTATCTTGGAGAGAGGCACAATCTTCTATTTTCCTTGCTAAGGTGCCAACAGTCCAGTCAAGAAAACTTAAGATCTCAAAGACCTTAAAGATGTCCATAGTCAAATGTTCAAGTTCTGAACTGGTAAGTAAGATCTTGGATGAGGAAAAGGCAGATCTCCATGACGGGTCATTTAAACTGGAGAAATCCCCTTTGAAGGAGGCCGTAACTCCTAACGACAGCACTTCCCTAGTCACATAGGATAAGTATCTCCTCTTGGATAAGGGGGAAGGAGGAGTGCAGAATACAGTACCACTTTCCCCATATTCCTCTTTTCTGTCAACCAGCTCTCAATGCTTGACAGAGCTTCTTTGACGATGACGATAGCACCATCTTAAGCAGTCTAGAAGCTTCCGTAGGCTGCCTCATCATATAGGAGGAACCCAGCGAAGAGGGAATCGCTGGGGGAAAAGAAATCCAGGAAGCAAAACAGGAAGTATTTCAAAAGAGAAGCGTAGGCTGAAGCAGATTGATCCTGTTCTACGTCCTCTTCTGCAGACGAAATGGGTGAGAGTCAAATCCTCAGGCTCCTGAGACTGTCGGTTTACGTAAAAGATCCATAATACTGTCTAAGCATTGTTTAATCAGTTCCAAAGCTGGATCCTGAACTGGACGAACCGTGGAGTGTGGCGCGGATGCCTGGATGAGTTTGGCGCCAGCTTTGAAGGGGAGTGATCGCACACTGACGACTGTGCGCAAACTACGTGGTGATCTGGTTCCACAGGTGCAATGGATCTCTAGATCCCACTGTGTGCTTGGATCCCACAGATCCCGCTTGAGACTCTCTGACACACACACTATGGGCAACACATTAGATGGATCATCCCAAAAACTACATGAAGGTTTAGGACTTGGATCCCGATCTCTGTTCCATTGGCATGAGATCAGAAATTCAGACTCAGCCGCAGATATCGGCCTTTTCAATGGCCTGGATGTACTTTTGAAACACCAGCTGCACTTCTGACTCGCTTTGTACTTAGATTCGTCGGATCCCGAGTCCGAATCACTCACCGAAAGGGCATTGTTATGGTCACTTTTCAATGTGACTACCAGGTTCTTAAACCACACATATTAAGACTGGAATGGACTGGTGGTCCGCAACAACCAAAGGAGGTGTAAAAGAAAATAGTCAATGTAGCCTTCAACCCAATTTATTCTTTACATGTTTACAACTTTGAGACAGGTTCTGAAATGAAGAGTGACTTCATAAAACAATGTACATTACTATAACACTTCAGTAATATAACAATTACCAAAATCAATGTCATATGCAAAATAACCACAATACTCAACATTAATACCTTCAATATTACAAATAGGTCACATTAGTGAAGTAACCATAAAATTAACAAATTAACAGCAGCAGTCAACAATAGGGCAATACAATGAGGCAACAACCAAATCAGGGCAATAAAAATAAAAGGCATAATAACAGCAGTAACACTCAACAATAATAATAGGAGACATACTCGCTCAACAAAATGACTCACTCGTGCCATTCAAAATAATACACCATAAATCACTAGAGCCTCTTGCTCAACACAATGACATACTCAAAACCCTTCAATAATTATTGCTTGTGCCCTTCAAAATAAAAGCAATAACAACTGTCAGTGTACTACAACTCATAAGAGCCCAACTGGAATAATAATCTGCCTTTCGTTGGAGTAACAACGAAAGATCCACATGGACGAAAACCGCACACTGACGAGCAATCTCCGATCCTCCATCACCGGACGACCTTGATCAAGACAATGCGACAGCAATAAGGCTGCCAACGAAGAATTCCTTCTTCCACACTGGCAACTATGGTTTAGTCGGCCCTCGACCTTCGGAACTTATCCTGCTGTCCTCCTCAGCAACTAAGCCATCAACAAACACATGCCGCTTGAAGACCATCTCCGACTCCAAGGTGATACTTCAAAATCTCCGACTCCCAAAGTGATACTTCAAAACCAACTGCTAATACATCCTCAACCAAAAGCTGTTGAGAACCGGTCGCTCTTCCTTCCAATGCCTGTCTGACTTGCAGGGAAAATGATAAGACGAACGTAACCTCATCTGTTCACGTCCAACACGAGAGGTCAGCCAAACCCCCGAAACAATGCTGTTACGAAGAAACAATCCAACAACTGGACGAACCTAACAGGCATGAACTCCAATATGGACGCCTTTCCAGCGGCTGTCTGCCAAGTTCTGGGAATCTCGAACTACCGGCTCAGTTGAGGGGGCAACTATCCGTGGCCAAACCCCACCGACCTCCCTTGGGACTTACGGTTTGCCTCCTCCCAGGTTTAGGGGTTTGACAGGGACCTTCGTCTAGGAGCACCAGTGGGACGAGTAGCCACCTCCTCCACTGACATAACACTTGCACCGACACCACTGGCACTAATCTTATCCATAAGGCCCGTCACTGAAGCTCCTATTTGAGCTACAGTGTTAACTAAGACACCAAATTTCTGGTCCATTCTGGCTTCCAGACTGGCGATGGCATTGGGTTTGGAAGTTTGGAAATTGGATAAAGAGGTCACAGGTAAAGTCGGAGGACTGGTAATAGGGGAAAATACAGATATAGGAGTTGGAAGAGCATGCAAAATAGGAGAACCCTAATTAACTGAATTCTGAGCTTTGGCCCTAGCTGCCACTCTCCAACATCTGTTACTCTCAAGTTTATTTAAGTAACTAGTTAAAGTCTTCCATCTCCCCTGATCCCATTCTTTGCATTCATCACAAGTCAAGACTGAAGAGCAAGTTTGTCCTCTACATTTACAACAAATGGTATGAGAGTCATAACTGATAGAAGTGAGCTTGGTATTACAGGCCTTTGCTGCAAAACCTACTGCTAGCAGAACTAGAGTCAGACATTTTCATGAAAAGCACAAATGCAAGCTAGATAAGCTAATACAATTAATGCAATCACTACCAAGACATGGAATAAGTCACCAAAAACAATGAAAATCATCCGGCGAATTATACTAAGACAAATGAAAGCTGAAGTCAACAACCATGCTAAGCTGTTAACTGGCAAAAACTAATTGGGCTCGTTAGTAGTGTTGTACCTGTCTTTCCCCGAAAGTGGGTGGGGCGAGTTACCTAACGCGAATTTTCAAATTTAAGCTGCCAATAAATGAAGCGTAACAGCTATGTAGTTACTTGGGAAGTTACTTATATAAAAATATTTGCTAATTATTTTCATTTTATTTTTGTGGGTAAATAATTTTTAATGATAAAAAAAAAATGATTTACTAATTTTCAAATATCAATATTAATGTAAACAGCAATATACCATTACTTTTTTTTTAACGTTCGCCACACGATGTACCAATGTTACCCCTATCTACATTAATAGAAAACGGTAAGGCTTGAATACTGTATGAAAGAAAATGTGCATGTCTGAACATAGGGGTAACTTTATTAGTTTTTCCCTTGGTGAGAGTATCAGTTGCAGTGTTCACATGTAGCTGTAAGCCATTATATTTTTAAGGGTAATGATGTAAGATGACTTTGAAATTATATTAACGTATTTTAGGACGATATCTAAGGTACATTTGACGTTTTCAACTATTAAAATAGGCCATAAGTGTTTCTAGAAGGGGGGTCTCAAGTACACACGAATTCCAGCTATTCGCAGGCGGTTGTGGTCCCTAACCCCCCGCAAATACCTGGGGTCTACTGTATATCATTAGTAAACAGAAAAAACCTATCATGCTTGTAATTTAATAATCAATAAAGCATGGGCAAAAAAAAAAATAAAAAAATAAAAAATTATATTTGGCAGCTGATAAAAGGGGAGGCATTAGAGCTAGTCCTGAGAGAAGTAGATATGGAAGAAGCAGGATGAAAAATCTAGCCCAACAACAGAAACTAAGTGAAATGGAAGCACTGAAAAAAAAAATAAAAAGACCTTTCCCTACTTCCATTTTTTCCTTGGTCTAAAACTATGTCCAGTACTATACTTACTCTCCATATCCTTTCCATTTCAGATAGTATTCCACTCGGCCATTACGTACACGCTTGTCTAAGATCTTCTCTACCGAATACTCCTCCTCTTGTTCTTCTCCTTGTTCTTCAGGTTCCGGAGAATTTTCCTTCTTCTTTGGCATTGTATTTGATTCACCTGCAACAGATACACATTATATACATTCAACAAATAACATTCCCTAATGAAAAAAAGCCACTCACACATAGGAAGATGTTTGTATCAGCTTGTACTTTACTGGCTCATCCATACTATTACCATTCAGTATGTCAAACACTTTCAACTGTATAATGGACAAAACATTACATAATGAATTTATGATAGCAGGGCAGTTACACTTCAGAATGAAACAAGACAACGAATGAAACAACACAACATTACCTTAATGCAAACAAAACAAAATAAGCACAAGTTTCACATAAGCAGATCTACAATAACTAGTAATGAAACAAAAGTGAAAACACAAACTACTTTCCACATTTAGCGTTCAAAAGAGAAATTGAAAGTGAGATAAAAGGTCAAATACACACAAACTGTATATCAACTCTATGACAACAATAAAGGTGAAGGTAATTCCCATGCACAGTAGTTGTATGCTGCACCATACAACTAGGCTTAACACTCTGCTAGTGACTCATTACAACACCCTCAAATTTTTAAAATATTGTGGTATATTACAATAGCTACTCAAAGATAAAAGAAAAAATACTATACTGTAGTAATCTTTTTTCTGGAGAACACGGTAAATATCCACCTCAGATATTACTGTAGCTAATAATAACTGGGAAAAGCTAGCTTCGCACCAGCCACCAGAGGCTACAATTAAAACTCTGTACATCAGCCAATGAAAAATAAGATACTGTAGAAGCTTCATTAGATCAGGTGCAAATATTTACCACCAGTTACCCAAATGAAAATAAATTCATCAATAAGTGTTAGAGGCAGATCAGTTAAATTTCACTGGCATTAATTCTGTCCCACACAAAAATATAAAATACGGTCTGACCTCTTAAATCCGCCACTCTGTGGTCCTCCAACTCCCATGATCCTGGACTTTTTTGAATCAGCCACCATTAGTTCGAGTGGCTATGAGGTTGGGACCACATGTTGTTTCAGTTATTGGATTTTTTCAGATTTCAGAATTGAAGCTTACTCCATTAACATAGAAGCAGTTCCAAGAAAAAATTCTGTGAAACTAAAAAATATACAGCATACAAAAGAACTGTAAATTGCATATACCTGTACAGTATACTCGTGTATCACTTGATATATGTATCGTGCGATCATTAAAATTTCATCCAAAAACATTATTTCATCATATACTGTACATCATGTATAGTGTGATTTGTATTTCCAGTAAATTACGTTGGGCTACGCTTTCTATGTCTATCTCCATTTCTGTAGATGCTACTAGGTCTTTGTTAGGTGAGTCGGTAGAGCTGTGGACTGTCACTCGATGGGTCGGAGTTCAATTCCCCGGCCGGCTGATGAGTTAGAGGAATTTATTTCTGGTGATAGAAATTCTTTCTCGCTATAATGTGGCTCGGATTCCACAATAAGCTGTAGGTCATGTTGCTAGGTAACCAATTGGTTCTTAGCCACGTAAAATAAGTCTAATCCTTCAGGCTAGCCCTAGGAGAGCTGTTAATCAGCTCAGTGGTCTGGTAAAACTAAGGTATACTTTTTTTTTCGTAGATGCTATTGATAATGCATAAGGTGCCAGATCATAATTTAAGTGTGCTCATACAGTGGTTTATGCTCCGACGTAGCAGTGCAAGCATTTCCAAGATGTTCACGGAGCAGGCCAGAATTTTCTTAAGGTACTACACCTAACGAATGACAGTGATTAGTCATAGGCTTTGTTTTAATTTTGATAACGCAACAATACATACAGTATGTTGAATGAACTGGGAAGACTGTTTACATAAGCAGTTTTTTAGGGGTGATTTCTGTCATCCAGGATTTTCTGTGGTCCAGCAGTGGCCTGATCCTAAGGGTGCCAGTTTAAAGGGAGACTGTTGCACAGTACTGTAATCAGAGAGCAATATATGTCACCAACACCATATTACAGTATTCCCAAAAAGCATGTTGAGGGTAAATACACTGGGTTTATTACCCTGAAGCATGACTCAAAACTGCTGTATTGGGGTCTTATACCTACAAACTTACTGCTGTACTCCATAATACCACAATATTACCATACCGCCGTTTTTTAGCTTTATTTTCTAATTAGAAAATACTTAAATTTTATATGAAAAATATAACCAAACCTTTTTTGAACTCACTGTGGTGGGAGGTTCCTAACTCTGAACTGATCAATTTATAATGAGCACATGCAGTCGACCCCCGTGTTAATGGGGGTTAGGTACCACAACCACCCACGAATACCGAAAATCCGCGATATATATTGGAACCACCTCTAAAAACGCGTATACCAGTACATTTTGATAGCTGAAACACCAAAGACTCCCTCTAAAAATGCTTATAACTACCATTTTCATGTTATTTTTGTGACTAAATACATTTTTTGATATAAAAATGATTTACCAGTTTTCAAATACAGTACGTATTAATATTATTGTAATTATATAAAAATACCAATAACATGTATTTTTTTTTCCCCTCAAAAATTTACGGCTTACAGCTAAGGGTGAAAACTACTGAAATTAACCCTATACATTCAAGTGCTGTACATCCATTTTTCTCATACAGTATTGAAGCTATCCCATTTTCTTTTTAGTCCACAGGGGATACACTGGGATTTCACAGGTACTGTACAGTACCTACTGTACATATTCAATACACATTACAAAAAATACATTTTATTGATATTTTGCTGTATTTACAATGATATTAATATCTGAAAATTAAATCATTTTTCTATCATGAAACGTGTAGTCACAAAATGAACATGAAAACACAGTAATCAGTGAATATTTCTAGACAAAAAAATCTGTGAAATACTGAATTTTCCGTGATTTATTGAAGAATGTGTCCCACAGAAAAATCCGCAAAGGCCAAACCGCAAATAAGTGGGGGTCCACTGTACTGTACAGGTATTGTCCTAATTACAATGGGGGTAGGTTCCAAAAACCTCACCGTTTGTTGGAAAACACGTACAGGTATCTCAAAATTAGCTTGGCATAGTAATTATTAATATTAGCTAATTCTGGTGGTTCATGCAGAATGACTTATGATAATTCAGCACAAAGAGAAATTAAATAACACAAACAAGAATTAGCTCAGCCTACACTATGGTATAAATATGGATATGTGGCAGCCTAGCCTATATTTGCAGGGGATGCGTACCACAGCCCCCCGCCGAATACCTAAAATCAGCGAATACTTAGAACCCTTCTAAAAACACTTAGAACTGCCTATTTTTGTAGTTCAAACACACACAAAACAAACTAAAAATGTTTATACTGTACAGGTATTATCCTATTTATGATGGGGTTAGGTTCCAAAAATATCATCGTTTGTTGGGAAAAATCTAAGGAATACCAAAACGTATCTCGAACATATGTATACAGTACCATGTACTGTATACATATATGGTACCCTAGCCTACACTATAAAATATACTCTTTAAATTCACGGTAGAGTAATTATTAATATCAGCTATTCCTCGAGGTTCATGCAGTGACTTATGATAATACAAAGAGAAATTGAATAACAAACAAGAATTAGCTTAGCCTACACTATGGTATATTGTACGAGTATACATGCATGTTAGCATAGCCCACATTGTACTGTACAGTACTCTACATTCACATATCGTATTATACAAACGTCAACATAACAAATATGCATCTTTTCCGTAGATCTTTTAAAATGTTATGCCTTAATTCACTGTATCCAATAATATTGTATATATTCTTATATTGCTTTTGTATTGAAAAGCGCGTTCATAGCGATCAGTGTTTTGGTTTGGAAATGTTTAGGCTGTGTTTATTTCGCCACATTTAACTCAGTTCAGAGAGCTTTTCTTGCTTCTAGTTAGCATAAATGAATCTCTAGAGTCTAGATACTTTATTTATTAGGAGCAAGGTTATTTTTAGTTATACGAAGTGTTTTCAAGTCAAAATATAACTAAAATACGTCTCGTTGTGAAATTAACATACCTATTATTTTCGTTGATAGACAACGACTAACAATGGCCGTTTGGGGGCGTATGTTTTGTGTAAAAAAAATTCAAGATTCCGTTCGCTATTTTCACTTGATTTCATCATAATACGAGCTTTACGTATTTATCGTTTATTGGCGTAAAAATAGCAGTACAGTAATGTGTTCTTTCATGCCAAGTAGTTTTGATTAAAATACTTTCTCTCCAATTTTAATTACGATTAAGTTTCATCCATGTTGCTGATGCACGATAATTTACAGTATAGTCATTAGCAGCTTGAACATTGTTTTCTCAGCTTCAGCTACAACTTGCAGCTTAAATTTAGCAGTATATTTCCTTGACGATCTTTTACCAATACTGAATAAGGGTATAATGTAAAAATATATCAGTCCTATTCTACTTAACGTAATTTGTGCCATAACCTACGGTAATTGTTTATTACCATACGATGGTTTGAAATACAGGTAAACAGCTGTTGTTATCAGATTAGGTTGTAAGCAAAACAACAGTTTCTTGGTCGGTTGTTTATGGCTGTACACATTAACGCAAGAGTATAACATTACTAAGAATACTTTTATCATTCTCTTTTACTTTTTTAACTAGAAGATGGGATCAAGAGATGGAGGAAAGAAGTTGGTCTATGGTAATTTGGTATCTCTCGCTGCCTGATTGTACGCTGTTGCCTGCGCCTGCCCAAAATTTAAAAATATTTTATAATATTGTTGTAACGGTATTAACTGCTTACCGCATCGCAAAATCAAATTATCATAAGGCGAATTATCATAACTCGAGCACTACCTGGGTACCCAAGTATTTTAATAGTTTTATCACAAAAAGTGCATTTAGTCATGAAAATTATACGATTGATTGACTGATTATGAAATTTAGGTCTTGAAGATCAAGCGCCGGAACCCATCAGGATTATTCAGCGCAGCAATTAAGATGAAATATATAAATTAATGAAAAGCAGTACTTAGTGAACATTTCTCAGTGAAAAATACTGTGAATGGGCGAATTTTCCACAAATAATGTGTATATATGTTCCATAGAGAAATTCGCGAGTCAGTTTACTGTGGATAAGTAAAGATGAAGGCACTTCCTTGTAACCCACCAAGCAAATTTTGCTCTCTCATCAGCCTGTCCTAAACAATTTTCCAAAAAACATGAAAGTGAGTGAAAAAGAGGATAAATACCTGATTGTACACTCAGGCAAGGGAACTCAAACCCAAGACCTAGGAGGACCATGGAAGGCCACGGTACAATGGCTATAGCACAGTCCAAGATACAAATAAGCAATTACCCAAGCTAAAATAAAAGGAGATACTTACATAATCATCATCTATTGTTTTTCTTATGACTGTTACCAATATTACACATTTTTTTTCACAAGAATATGAATATTAGCCTATAAGCTCATGTCCAACACTAGGGCATTTTCAGCTATTCAGCACTTAACATGGTGAAAAGAGGGAGCTGGATTTGTTGGACAGCAAAACAAGGAAGGAATGTAGGTAAAAGGCTACGAGAGTAGGTGCAGTTAGAGGCCAAAGGGATACTAAGCTACAAAACACCTTTAGTAATGCCTACAGTGCACCACACCACGCAAGGTAAAATGACAGCATTGACACCTACGAGGCTGATTTCCATACTTAGCACATTTTCATTCCCTTTGTTGGAATTTACTCTTTTCTAGTTCCCCCAAAATCCAACTGCAGCTGTCTACTGTATTATGGTTTCCATCCCATGCTTATGTTTATTAGCAATAACATATTATTAACAGTTAAAAAAATACATGGTTCTTGTGGCTATTTGTACAGGAGGTCCAAATTATTAAGGTCCTTAATGTGTTATCTTTTTCCCCGTTTCATTTTCCTACACGAGTTATAGTAACTTTAGTTTGTTTATACATTTTGCCATATGGAGATCAAGTTGAATTTAGTCTCATGCTGCAACACATTTTTCAAAATGAAAACTTTCCTTCTAACCAATAAATGCCTTTTCAAACTTTTCTATTATCCAGGCTATCACTGAGTTCCTTTCAAGTTTTGTAAAATTCTAGGATTCTTGAGTCTTGTCTTTGGTCTCAGTTAATTACTGAATTAGGACACGTTGCCAAAACTGCTTTCCCAACAGAGGTCACTAAATCTTAAAAGTATTTTCCAGTTGGGTGTGTCAGGGATATCACTTCTAATCATGAAAATGCAGTGAAGATTCAAATAATGTCACTCCAAAACACTTGTCAATAACCTACCTTTTAAATTTACAAGTAACCTAACCTTAGGTGTCACGTCCTACCAGACCAAGGGTGGCTCAATGGGTCACTGATAAATAGCCTAGATCTTGTGTTCACAGATGGCTTAATGTGATATTATTGGACACTGAAAGTAAGGCAGACTAACTTCTGTGAGCCTTGGCCCAGGTTGGTTAGGTTATCCTAATATGTTAAGTCTGGCACCAGTAAGCATTAAAATTTGGTACAGACCATTTTTCATGTTTAAAACAGTACAGATATTTGCATTCATTGGAAATCCTAGTTACTTTATAAACCCCCTACAATAAACAAATAGCCTACCACCCCAACAGAACTAGGGAAAGGTAACATTAGGATACACATTCTCAAGGAGAGCTCCCACCTGCCAAGATAAGACTTAGACTAGAATAGGTTTAACCCTTAAGGGGTGGGCTAAATATATATCAAGCATATCCCGGACAGGGCAAACTTTATGGTTGGCCAATTTAAGAAACATGAATGGAAAAAGAAAGATACGCAAATGCACATGGTGTAAGAAAAAAATTCTAAAAATGTTTCCCTACCTTCTACCAAGACAAAGTCCCAGCAGGGAGAGGCCTTGGGCAGTTTCAACCTTGTGATGACATCTGCCTGGGTTGGGGATAAGACTGTCCTGCTCACAAAACATGAGCAGGGATGTTACATGAATGTGTTTCCAATCTGCCTTTAAGCCGAGGTTTCTAAAATGATTGAGCATAAAATAAAGTCTTGCCTCGCCTACTTACCCAGCAATTACATAGCTACTAGTTGAAAACTGGGAGGTGACAGCAGCCTGCATTCTAAAAAAATCGCACTGGTCTTTGCTGGCAGCTGGGACCAGAGTCAAGCCCCAGCCACTGATAGGGGGTACTACTGGAAATGACTTACCGCAGAGAACCCGGGTCAGTTCTCTTTATGCCCTCATGTCCATCCAAGGAGGAGAAGGGATGGGCTGATTCCTGTAATTGGCCTACAGGGCTGATACAAACTGGGGTTCTTTGGACGGTAGCATCCACCCAATATAATGGAGCAGAGGTATAAGTACAGAACAAGTAAAACCTGGCCTGCAACCTCTATTGAATGGGAGGTTCAAACATGGTCAAACAAACTAAATGGATACCAGGAATGGTAATGACCAGGAAATTCTAAGTACCCCAAAGAAAAAAAACCTTGAACCCATCTGGTAAGACCTACTGCAAATAAAACTGCTTATTTGGTGCTCTCTTAACCTGTAGGGGAGTGGTGGTAGAGCTGGTTGGCCTCTTCACTCTGCTTGCTAGCTTTGGAAGAAAGGATATGAGTAATGGCTATTAATACTCCTCTTCTTGATTTTAGATTGGCAAAAATTTCAGAAAATGCTGTCACATCAACCAGAGAAATGTATAACCCATCCACTGAAAAACCTGGAAACTCAATCTATGGTGCCATTATACCAAATGGCTAAAGACAAACCTACATTAGGCGAAGAGTACAAGTCATGTACTGATTCTTCACAATACCAGATCTAGATAACGGGTCAGGTACATAACAAAAACTGCATTTTCAAATCATTAAACGTTAAAGACACTCTGCTCTTGGTGAAGATTGCAAAATGGAATTAAGGAATAATTCTGCCTTGAAAGCTAATGAGCTAAAACTTACTGATGAAAGAACTCAATGTTAAGAATAGGCAAATTTATACTGCTGGTTTACTATGTGACATACAATGAAATGATGATCAGACTTAAGGAAGAGGTTAGCGAAACTGAATATAAGTCTCAGTTCTGTCTTAGGTAACCCTGTGATTTCTTGCCAAAGAACTTTCTCTTAAATAAAAACCAGCCAGAGGATGTCTTAAACTGAAA
Source organism: Macrobrachium rosenbergii (assembly GCF_040412425.1). Lineage (NCBI taxonomy): Eukaryota > Metazoa > Arthropoda > Malacostraca > Decapoda > Palaemonidae > Macrobrachium > Macrobrachium rosenbergii. Next base: position 58,565,815 of record NC_089741.1, read on the forward strand.
GAAAAACAATCCATCCATTTGAATGGTGGGTGCTCAGATGCGTTGTAAATCTGGAAAGGAGCAGTTTTTACTGAAAAAAGAATCAATGGAACATTGGGTTTTGATTACATTTCTACTTGCCATGCCATCAAGAAGATGAGTCTTAGGTGATTGGAAAAGAGGAATGTTTAAGCTTTCATGGCCAAATAGTTTTGAAGCAAAATACTTCCAATTTTAGGAGACCAGAATGGACATAAAGAGCTTGGATCTCAAACTTAAGGAGGCAGAGAGCTTGTTTTCAAACTTCAGCGTGACAAAAGATTTAGGTCAAAGTGAACTTAAATACTCCAGTTAAGATGTAGCTTGACAATCTTTATCCATGAGGATGAGGATAGATTCCTAAATAACTCCTTAGATATGGATTGTCCACTGATTTCTGGTTCCAGCTCAGAATCTCAGAAAGAGTGTGTGTCCAAAACTCCAGTTGGAAAGGGCTCTCTATAATAGTTCTGATGGGCTTCCTGACTGGGCTTTGCCAGTCAGGTTAGAGCAGGCCAGCTGGTGATGCCAAGTGAGATTGTTTGGGAGTTGGGAGCTTGTGCCATATCTTTAAAATGAGATGGCCAAAGGAGGTCTGAGTTGTCTATTGCGAGCTAGGACAGGGAGCTGTCGGACACTTGCATTGTGAGATTTAAAAATTGTTTATCGCCAGGCTGATTGTTGAAGGGTTAACCCTTTTAACGCCAGTTTGACCAATCTTTAAAACGCATGGCGAGATCGCGCCAGAAGATCTAGCGCTGGCGAGCAAAAAAGTTTTTCAGAAATGGCAGGACTTTTAGTTTCTTTGATTTGGCGCCAGAGGGCCCACCATTCCCAAAGATCTAGATAGATCAGAGGATGGCGGAATTCAGGGGAAATAAGAAAAGCCAGCGGTTTAGTTCGTCTGCTAAAACACTGGAATTTTGATAGACTGGCGTGACTGGTCATGTGAGATTTTGCGCCAGAGGCACGCCAGGACCCTGGGAATTCCTGGCTAGAGGGAATTCGGAGCATTGTTTCGCCAGATAGTTGGCGCCAATGCCGTGGATTGATTGGGACTTATGTCTTGTTGTGAAACATGGCACCAGGACTGAAGGCCAGATGAACCACTTATCAGCTGACTGGACACTCACTCATGAGATGCCCAGAGGATCCACGTTCGGATAGTTTGTTTCCCTGGTAGAGCTCAAAGCATAAGTCCGGCGCCAGAGAAAAGCCCAGGTCAGGGTCTAGAATGAAGGGACTTGATTTGATGGTCACTTCGGAGCATGAGACTGCTGGTCTGCATTTTTCAGCCATTTCGTAAACAGGTAGGAGTTTCTGGCTGATTTTTTTCCCTTCCCAGTTATGAGATCTGAAAACTGCCAGAGTCTGCGCCAAACAGACAAACATCTTAGTTGTATGCCAACGTCCCCAACAGGTTCATCCATTGCTGAGCATGAAGACTTATGGGCCATAACCAGACCATCTGGAAGGCAGCTGGAAATAGGGTTTGGGAGACAAGAAATGATGAGCATTTTCAGGCGCCAGAGTCTCCCTAAATGGAGGAGCTTTGGGAAGGGGTCAACTGAGACCGGGCATGAGATTGTTAAGAAATTCCAGTTCCAAAATAGGAAAACCTGCTCAAGTCCTTCACACTTTTCCATGAATGGGATCAAAGCAGCTAAAGGTCCAGAGATGAGTTATTGTTGACCTGACATTAAATGGATGGCTTTGAGAGGAGCTGGCCAGGCGGCATTTTGAGGGGCTGAGGACAGGCGGAGCATGAAGGACCAGAAATGATATGACTTTTATTGAAAATCTGAAAATAAAACCTTAGGAACTGAAAGGAGACTCGGGAATGGAGAGGAATGTAGATGCATCCTGCATGTCTAACATTTTGATGCTGGCGGACACTGGTGTAATGGCACGAAAGGAAACTGCTGGTTCGCCAGGCTAATGTTTTCAAGAACTACATGAGAGAGCCAGAGGTAAAACCCTCTGTGTTGGAAATTTTTTTTTTTTTTTTTTGAGAGGAGTGAGGCTTCTCCAAAATCTGAATAGTCTCTCTGAGCCTTCTTGACACTAAGCATGAAGGTAAGATGGCGAGAAGCTGACCAAAGGGAGTTTGGCTTACTGGGTGGTTTTTCGATGAGATCGCCAGAGGAGTTGATGTTCCATGTTAAAATTTTGGGAGTTACGGACCCAAAACTCTAGAAAAACTGTGAAGAGGTAAAGGCCAGGACTTATTTTTTGGACACTCAGTCATGAGAAAGGCGCCAGAGGAGCTAGCGCCAGGTGTGAATTGTATACTGAAATGACCTAAAATGAGGTGGCGCCAGAAATGGCTGTTGCTGGCGGAGAGACCGTTTGGGGAGCTGCGGGAAAAGCATGAGATGGCGCCAAAATGCCAGGCAAGCTTGGAGTTTGGGAGCTGGCGGACCGCTTGTTGAGATGAGGTAATGAGGAGCTGAGCGCCAGGCGAGCTGGGAGTTTCTGGGAGCTTGACGGATTTTCAGAGTGAGATGGCGCCAGAGAGCTGACCAGGCGAGCTGGGAAGAGAAAAGCTGGGTTGCTGGGACACTGAGCATGAGATGGCGTCAGACAGCTGACGCCAGGCGAGTCTGGAGTTTGGGAGCTGACGGACACTGAAGTGAGATATCTACCAGAACGAGCTGTCCAGCAAGGAAGCTAAAACAGTTTGGGAAGTTCTGAAACATATTCGGAAGGCTGAGCAGGCTGAGCTATGAGAGAACGCAGATGCTATCAAGCATGAGATGGCGAGAGGGTCGGTGCCAGCCTGCGATGCTTTGGGAGCTGGCGACACTGAGCATGAATGGCGCCAGAGGAGCTGAGCGCACTGGAGGCGACTGGGAGTTTGGGAGCTGGCGGAACTAGGGCATGAGATGGCGCCAGAGGAATATTTAAAAAAGGCTGCTAGAGTTTGGGAGCTGAACTAATCTACCACTCGATTTGACATGAGATGGCACCAGGGAGCTGGCCCAGGCATCTTGAGGAGTTTAGAGCTTGACTGGACACTCAGAGTACAAGATGCGCCAGAGGAGCTGAAAATGAGAGAAAAGAGAGTTTGGGAGCTGACGAACATCCCGAAAGACATGAGATGGCGCCAGAATCAGCTGAGCGCCAGGTGAGCTAGAGTTTGGGAGCGCTGACGGACACTGGAGCATGAGATGGCGCCAAGAGGGAGGGTTTTTTGGCAAGCATAAAATTTGGGAGCTTCCATACACGGAGTGGAGATGGCGCAGAGGAGCTGACGCCAGATACAGGGAATTTGGGAGCTGGCGGAAACATGGAACATGAATGGCGAGAGAGAACTGAGCGCCAGGCAATGCTAGGATTTTGGGAGCCTGAGGGGAACAAACACAGGTATGAGATGGCGCCAGATGCTCTGAGCGCCAGGCAACCTTTTGAAAGCTGGCGGACACCTGCAGGATTGAATGGGCCAGGAATGCATGGCTGCAACGTTAAAAGTCATGGGAGCTGGCGGAACAGACAATGAGATGGCGCAGAGGTTCGAAAGCGCCAGGCAAGCTAGGAGTTTGGGAGCTGAAGGACATCAAGAAAACGTGAGATGGCGCCAGGTACTGGGCGCCAGGCCTCAGAATTGGGAGCCTGGCGGACACTGAGCATGAATGGCGCCAGAGGAGCTGGAACGCCAGGCGAGCTAGGAATCCTGGCGGACACAACCCGAGATGGCGCCAGAGGAGCTGGCGCCAGGCAAGCTAGACTTTTGGGGAAGCCAAAATCCTGAGCATGGATGGCGCTCCAGAAGAGCTGTGCGCCAGGCAAGCTTAGAGATTGGGAGCTGGCGGACTTCTGGTATGAGATGGCGCCAGTAGGGCTGTGAGCTGAGCAAGCTTTTACTTTCCAAGGAGCTAGCTAAGGACACTCTCCATGAGATCTCGCCAGAGGAGCTGTGCGAGTCAAGCTTCTCAAAAGTTTGGGAGCTAGCGACACTTTTGAGAGCCAGGCTGTGGCTGGCACCAGAGGACGCTGGAGTGTGAGGACTGTGGCTGACCAGAGGATCTGGGTGCCAGGTGAGCTGGAGCCAAAATGCTACACCAGCATGAGTTGTGGCTGGTGCCAGAGGAGCTGTCCAGGGAATTGGCAAACCCAGAATGAGCTGGGTGCCAGACAGTCCTGAGGGAAATGAAGATGTTTAGGTTCTTCTAGAATTCAAGGGAAGTCTGTAATGATCTAAAAGGAGAAAGAATGGATTCAGGTCTTGATGGGACCCTGAACTTGGCAAAATGCAGATAGGGCAACAAACAACAGAGAAAGGGTCTTCCTCGGTTCTTGGATGGGCAAAGGACTGTAGGAAAATGGAGATTAGGAATAAATTTAGGTCCATGCTTAAACCTGGGAACCATCCCTATAGCTCTACTCATAAAATGGATCAGAGGACTAGAAAACCTAGACCTCCTCAGAAATGAGGTAAACTGCCATTGGGTCACAGATGTCTCAAAAGGGGAGATGAAGTGTCTGAGGTAAAAGTCACAGAAAATCAACCCCTTAGTCTGGTAGATGTAGCTAAAAGATTGATGTTGGCATGCCATAGTCTTTACGACATGTCTCAAAACCTTTTTGACTGACAAGCCTCTGGATCGCCTGAAGCCTGTCCGGGTAAGAGTGGAACCACCTTTGGCAGTATCTCTTGAGAGATGTTTACGGAGGAGAAATGGTTGGGGAATGAACCTGGAGGGTCCACCAAAAACCGTCGCAGATTTGGAAGTCATTCTACATAGGGCAGAACAGCAACTAGGGTCCTAAGTAACGTTGTGAGCCTGAGACTTATTTAGGGTTTTGCCATAAGAACTTGAAAGGCAACCTGAGAACCAAGAAGGATCGACGTCTGTTGAGCTGTTGCCATCATACTAGAGGTTTGGGAGCAGAATCCAGGAGAGGCCAAGATCCTTGTGCCAGACAGGCCCAAAGTCATCTAGCCCCATAGAGTCCACAGATCCCGAGAGACCAGGGGATCGAAGGTCCATTCGGAAGGAAGGACATCTTTCACGGCTTGAAACAACTGTCAGACCTTAGAGCCCTGAAAAATTTTGTTTGGGAGAATAAGGAGCCTGAAACTTGATTTTGCCCTGAAAAGAATTTCTTTTTGTTGTCTGGAAGGAACACAGCACCGACTGTGAAAATAAGTTGAAGGACTGACAGTAGCAGACAACCTGAAGGATATGCAGAGCTGTACGTGGAACAGATCTTATATCTGGCAAACTTAAAAATGGGCTGCAACGTCCATAATCCACCAAAATCTAGGCACAACAAAAAACAGAAGCCTAGTCCAAAACCATGCTGTTACCAACTCTGTACGTCAAATGCAATCCTCTAAAAAGAAAAAATTAGCCCATCAATGGTGGACGATGAAATCCCCAGAGGTACATCCACTAAGTTTCCGAGCAAAGAAACTTACGTACTGTCTGAAAACTCTTGGCAGATGGAAAGGAGCTTGAAAATTCTGAGAGTTGAGTCTGAAAACCAAAACAGAGGACTCTGCGACGATGGTTGTGTTTTGAGGAAGAGGTGATAAAGATCTGTGAGCGCCCGATTTTGGTCTCCAAGCGAAATGATGCTTCGAGAAAGAGCCTGTCTCTTCTGCTTGCTTGGCACCCACTTCACTGCTTCAGACTTGTGCACCTGACCGCTCTACGAAAGGGGCTGGGAGCTCAGTGGAACATCCAAACTTAGTGGTGAAAGGTAGGATGCTCCATCAAAATCAGTTCAGGAAGATCCAATGCTTTTTCTGATAAGAGTCAACAGAATTTGGCATGGGCTTTTGAAAGAAGGGGGTTGTTCCAAGAGTAGAGTACCACCTCCTAATGCCTACCAGTTTGGACTCTCCAGGTTTAGAGAGCCTTTCAGTGGCTGACCAACACTACACCTCCATCAAGATGCCTTTCCAGTGGCTGCTCAACACTGCACCTCCATCAAGACACCTTTCAGTGGCTGTCTAAGAAATAATGACAGATAGACTACCAGGCTCGACTATCAAGGGCAAATCTTTTATCGATAAACTTGGACCAATGGTCCAGGGGTATAAACTTCTCCCCAAAGTTTAAAATATTCTGGTTTCAAGTCAGGAGATCCGAGGATTAGAGTAATCACCACCACTACAATACCAGTAAGATACCTTTCCAGCAGCTGAACTGTCAATTCCTGGGACTGGCAGAAGTACCAGTATGCAGTAGCTTTTCTAATCTAGAGTGTCCACAGCCACCTTATCCACAGTGATTTCAACACTTCACTCTTACAATAGTCCCAATTCAAGATAATTAGCCTGACTGGCAAAGGCATGGGAAGGGAGCCAGGCATGGGAACAAGTGGACAATATACGAGAGCTAGTAGCAGGAGAGAATTGGTGCCAGGTGGACATGAGCTGGCGCCGGGTGTTGTGTGCTCTGAGCTGGAGAGCTGAGGCAGGAGAAACTGGAGGCAGCTGTGAGTCAGGCAGGGGAGGGAGGAGGCTAAAATGTGTGGAAAGGCAGGAGGGCATGTGGAGGCAGGAGGCGTGTGGAAAACAGGAGGCAGGGAGGCAGGAGGTCCAAAATAGAACAGGCTCCTAACGCTGTTGGTGGGGAGCTTAGAAACAAACTGGAGAGTTAGTGGTGAAATTTCTGGTTTTTGTCCCTGAAGGTGACGCTGAATGAGAACCAATTGATTAGTTTTGATTACTAACAATTTTTATATCTTTATAGCAATTTCTGGTCTCTGGGCATAAAAACAATGTAAAAAATGTATGAATAACATTAGCTGGCATATGCTCAGACATTTAATACTTTAAGATAACAAAGTAAAGCCTCCTTCTAAAATAAATGATAAATTTAATATTCTTGTAATAATTTAACATTAAAGTATCCAAAGCAAGGCCAACTCTAAATTGACTGTAGAACAATGTACAAAAATTTATTCTCTAATTAGTGATCAAAGAAGAGAAGTAACCGAAAACTTGCCCACCACTTGTGGATGCAAAGTTACTTTTAACGCTTGCATCTCCAGATTTACATGATTGCATGATAGCAGGAAAAACCCTCCGCTGCCGGGACCATTCCTGTAACCTTCTTTAAGCAGTTCAAAGCCTTTGTGAAGCAAAAGAAGCTTTGTGGAACCCTACTGCCTCCCTTGGAACATTTCCCTGAAGGCTAACTAGTGAGCACATCTTAACTCACTAGTCCCAGTAAACAAAAAATTGATATTTTAATGATAAAATAAAGTTTGTTCATACTTACCTGGCAGATATATATATAGCTGTATCCTCCAAGTCCGACAGAATTTCAAAACTCACGGCACACGCAGTGACCGGTCAGGTGGTTAGTACCCATTCCAGCCGCTGGGAGGCGGTATCAGGAACCATTCCCATTTTCTATTCAGATTTTCTAACGCCACTGTCTCCTGAGGGGAGGAGGGTGGGCAATATGAATATATATCTGCCAGGTAAGTATGAACAAACTTTATTTTATCATTAAAATATCATTTTGTTCATGAGACTTACCTGCCAGATATATATATAGCTGAATACCACCTTTGGAGGGGGTAGAGACAGCCAAGAATTAGGGGAAAAAACCAATTATTGGTAAAATTATTTTTTGGTTCCTTATCTGATAGCGTAGCTGACTGAGTGGTTACTGTCACCTAGTCTGCTTCTGCTTTACTAGAGACCCCAGCGAGGTAGTGACCTATATAGCTGGCTTACTTTCTAGATGATCTGTCAACGGGGCGTGACCACAATGTGACTAGATTCATAGACCATACAAAGAGGACAAAAGAGCACATTAACCACCTAACCAACACCTAAAGCGTTAGTTTGCAAAGGATTGGGAAGACTGCCTCCAGTAGTCGACCCAACAACCACAAAACACAATTAAAAAGGGGATAGGATCAGAGTTACCCCCTGTCCCCAAGGTTGCTGAAGCAGCAATGTATGGTCCCAGCGAAAAGCAATTTTCGTGATGCTACCTAAACATCTTGCCAAGAGTGTGAGGGCAAACACCGAATTGACTTCGCCAAATGTGGCACTGAGAATGTCACTGAGTACCATATTTTTCTTGAACGCCATGGAGGTAGCAACTGCCCTCACCGTGAGCGTTAACTCTCAACAACTTGAAGTTGGAGTCGTCACAACTAGAGTGTGCGTCCTTAATGATGTCCCTAATAAAGAATGCCAGTGCATTCTTCGACATAGGTTTAATTGGTTGCCCCACAGAACACCATGTATCCAAGGACCACGAGTGTCCTGTGTCCTTTTAAGGTAGTACTTGAGAGCTCTAACTGGCCATAGAACTCCCTCAGGTTCCTGTCCAATAAGGTCTGCAAAACCTTAATTTCAAAGTGTCTAGGCCAAGGGTTAGAAGACCTTTCATTTTAGCCAAGAACTTAGGGCTTAAAGAATAGACAGCATTGTGTCCCTTGAAGCCCACATGACGGCTGATAGCCAACTTCGCTCACTTTCGGAGCCGTGAGGAATGAGGAAGACCGCTTTGTGCAACATCCTTAAGAGATGCAGAGTGGAGAGGCCTGCAAAAGGACTAAACATCAAAACTTGAGCACCACGCCAAGTTCCAAGCAGGGGAATTAGCTGAGGAACCTTGGATCTTGGAAAGAGCCTATAAGATCGTGGAGGTCCTTATTGTCAGACAAAGCTAATCCTCTGTGTCTGAATACAATCGAAAGCATGCTCCGATAACACTTGATAGTCGAACTGCTATATCGAGTTTTTCTCTTAAGTAAAGGAGAAAATCCGCAACCTGGCTCACAGTGATAGAGGAAGAGGAAAAGCCCTTTCTTTCTGCACCAACCTTGAAGGTTGCCACTGCTTGATATATCCTTAGATGAAGAACTTCTGGTTTAGCGATGGCCTGCCACTGGGTTGCAGAAAAACCCCTTTCGCCTGACCAAGTTTCGATAGTCTGAAAGCAGTCAGGTTCAGAGCGGGAGATTCAAAGATATCTCGTGAAGTGGGTTTGTATGAGCAGGTCTGCTCATAGGAAGGGTCCTCTGGAAACGCCTACCAACCAGAAGAGAAAACCGAGAACCAGTGGTTCAAGGCCAAAACGTGGGGGATGAGTCATCCTCGTCCCTTTGTGAGGTCGAATCTTGCGATGACTTCTCCCAGAATTTAGAACGGGGAAAAAGGCGTAAAACATCCATCCCCGTCCAATCCCAGGGAAGAGCATCCATCGCAACTGCCCCAGGGTCGGTGAAAGTACAGATGAGCTTTATAGAGGGAGCCTCGTTCTTGAGGTCAAAATATCCACAAGAGATGAACTCCAAAGATTTTAAAAATCTTGGCAAACCTCCTGATGAAGGGTCCATTCTTCTCGGCAGGAGTTGATGGCGCCTAACAGAGCAGGTCTGCTGAACATTTTTCGACCCCTGCAACAAAACTTGTGAGAATCGAAATGTTGCGAGCATAGGCTCAAAGAATAATCTCTTTGCAAGGCTGAACAGGGAACGAGAGCAGTAGTATTGTCCGAGTTTGTCCAACTTGACACGATTGCAAACTTGGACCTCAAGAATTGGAGAGCTAAAAGATAGCCGCAAATCTTTTGATGTTGATGTGCCAGGACACCTGTTCCTCTCCAGGTTCCTACGGTTCTCCCTCTAGTGCTGCCCCCAACCTGTTGACGAATTGGCCGAAAAACAACACTAGGTTGGGGTCTGAAGTTTGAGGAGATCCCTTCTGCCAATTTCGTTGGGATCGAGCCACCACTACAGATCCTCTTTATATAAGGAAGAATTCTCACCCTCTTCCAAGTCTTCCTTGCTTTGCCAGTTCTCCAACAGAAAGAACTGAAGAGGCCTGAGATGCAGACTCCCCAGAAAACAAACTTCTCCAGCTTAGGAAATGGTCCCCAGCAGACTCCATTCCATTCCTTCACCTAGCATGTTTCCTTTTCCAAGAAGGCCGAGACTTTTTCGGTACATAGAAGTTGCCGTTCTTGGTGACGGAGACGCTTTAAAAGTCAGCTGAATAGATCTGAAACCCCAGACACAATGGACAGTGAGGGGATCAGCTGCATTTTTCCACAGACCAGAAGTCCCAGGACTTTGCACGAGTTGCAGAGTCAACTGAAGGTCCTCCAGATACCTTCGCTTCGACGACGCCAATCAACAGTCGTCCAAGTAGAGTGATCCTGACGTGCGACAGGTGCACTGCACGCAACGTTTTTCGAGACGTAAAACACCCTCGAGCAAAACGCAGAGAGCCCTGAACAGCGCATCTGGCCCCTGGACAACCTCAACCATCCATCGACTGACCAGACCCAACGTTGCTTAACTTCGCTGATCGGAAGATAGTTCCAACGTGGTAGGGCCATTATTGACTGAGACGTCCAAAGCAGAGAGCCCTGAACTGGTACGCCTAGTCCCCAAGACAACCTGAGATACTTCATGAACGTGGATGAATTGTTGCGTGAAGATAAGACCTTGAGATCCAAAGATACCATCCAATCCCCGGGACAAGGCCTTAGTGATTGACTGGTGAGGTCTCCAGCTTGAACTTTTTGTCCGACCAAATTGTCTGACTCTAGTTGGACGTACAAGAGATGGGTCTCCAGCCTACTGGAAAGTCTTTTGGGACTAGAAACAATCTGTAGTAAAATCCCGATTGGAACACAGCGAAGCCAAGACCTGTTCCACTGCTCTCCGCTCGAACATCTGTGCTGAGCAGGTCAAACAGTTTTCTGTTTGACAGGAAGGCAGTTGGGAAACAAAAACAAAAGAGGAGGTGAGACAGGAAGGGAAGTGTCTGCAAGTAACCTCTCTAACAGTAGGAGGGACCAAACGTCCGGGCTGTCACTCTTTCCAGGCTTGTGCAAAATGAAGCCTGGTTGCAAAGGGAGTCTGGTGATGAAAGGAGCACTTGCTACCTCTCTTGAATTGTGACATTCCTTCGGGAAAACTCTCGTGGTGCGGGTCTCGTGTTGTAGTTCTCTGGAAGCCCCTTTGTTAGGCAAACATTTAGCTGGCCATTTTTGTATCATTGAGACGTCAATACCGTGATGAAGGAGATGCAGTTTGAATGTTGTGCCCAGATAACTTTAGTTTTGAAAACGATATTTTTTGTCTGGCACCTGTGTATTTATTTGAGCATCTGTTCGAGCAGGTTGATGTTTTTGGCTTGACAGGATGGTAATTGAAAAGCCAAAAATAGAGCCAGAAAAGGAATATAACTTCGCTTAAATGAAGCTGAAGGGACCAAAGTCAAAACACGGCTGAGGTTGGCCAGCGAAGCAGTACTTAGTCCTACCAGTGTCTGAGCGTTAAATGAGTCATTTGTCACTGGCTGCCCTAGCGGAAACCCTCTCCGTGATGCGTACTCAGGCTGCCACAGGGTTGCCTCCTCCTCGCATTAGATATTATTCCATAGCTAAAAGGAAATTACCACTGATATAGAGGACTTGAAAGAAGGTCTTGAGTTGCCTTATATGAAAATGTAATTTGACCAGTCTGAAGAGATGGCTTGGAGAAAGGAGGCTTAACTGCAGCTTTGTTTATGAAACAGGACTCCTAAAGAACTGTGGCGAACTTTAAAACTGAAACGCAGTCTGAGAAGATAGTCAGGCCTTGTATGATGCACAGAAGTAATATCCCAGAAAATTTGATTTCTCGGATTTTTCGTCAAAACGCTCCTCCAAGACAAAGACAACAGTCCTGGAAGAGGCCTCAAGATGGTGGTCCATCTTAAGTCAGGAGTCCAAAGTCTTAGAAGAACAAGATCCTAAGAAAAAGCCAGAGTCCTGAGAAGTCAGAAGGAACTGAAGAAGACCTGAAAAATGCCTTTTCCCATACAAACGGAAGGGACGAAAGAGGGATGTTCTTCCGTTGATTTTTCTGGCAGACATCCAATCCTGGACTTTCAATGGGGTTTGGCAAGACTTCTTCATCTTGAGAAAACGGCGCCGGAACTCCCGCGAACGGGATGAACTCGTTTGCAAACATGTGGGCCGTGAACGCTTCACGATTAGCGTGTCATCCTGTTGGAAGCGGAAGCGAGCGACATGATAAACAACTGGAGCGGTCAACACAAGACTTGAAGCTAACGCGAGGAGCGAAGGAGCCGCCCTGGCGGAGGACGCGCAGCCTGGAAGGGGCACGGAAGGAGAGTCACAGAGGTCGCCGCGCGGCGCCCTGGATAGGCGCAGACGAGACTCAGGCGCGGCGCGCGCCGAAAGGCCAAGGTGAGGCGCGTGAAGCGTGGGCGCACGAAGAGCAAGACGCGCCTGGCGCGAGACAAGAGAAAACGCCAACACCTCAAAAACGGGAAGACGAGGAGGCCAGTCAAACACTCTCTTAGGTGAGCAAGACGAGAGATCGGAGAACTAGCAGACGAAGAAGACGAAGGGAGGAGACGAAGGTGAAAGTCTGTACTTCTTAACAGGCAGTAATCAGGCACGAGGTCGAATCTCTGAAAGGTTCCATGAGAGCATCCAGCTGCTGTTGCAAACCCAACAAAATCTGACGGCGTTGAGAAACAACCTCCTCGGAGAAGGCTGAATTTGAGAGAAGGAGAGGGGCGAGAGAGTTCCTTCCCTTCCCACAGGGGAAGAAGCCCAGCCCTTGCCTTAGCGCGACAGGGGCGCTGAGTAGCCGTGGATCATCCGAAAACACTTTATTCTCTTCTGCAGAGGAATATCCACTGAAACTTCGGGAAGAGCACAAAACGCCTAGAGGAAGAGGATCGTGAAGCGCCCCTCCCTCTCGCTTCTCTCTTTAAGAGGGCGAGAGTCCAACCGAGAGCTCCAACCCCGACGCTGGGAGGACGTGTCGGAGGACGAGAAGCAATCCTCAGGATGCGTGCCTGGCACGATCCTGCAGCCTGGGTAGCGCCATCAGGACCGCCGAAGGGACGCCAGATCGGTGGGAAGCCCCCTCGTAACCCTCATGCGTGGCTTCTGGACATGCCCCCTCCTGGTCCTGGAGTTCGGCAGAGTCCAGGCCTGAGGCATTATAGGGTTTGGATCTGACGCCCTCCACAACACTAGGCATTAGTACACCAACACTTTGCGTTTGAATTGCATTCACTTTAGTTTCAAGAGCACGCATTGACTCAACACGAGAGCCAGGAATTACCTCTGCAGCAACAAACCTGAGGGTTAGTACTCAAAATTTACAGGTTACAGCAGGAGAAAACCCTGACTGTCCATCTAAGATGCACTCCTGGAGAAGACTCCCAACCTATCACGCCCAATTTAAGCATATAGGCCTCATATTTCTCTTCCACTCACCCTGTGACAACCCTCACATTCATTACCGATTATCCATAGAACATTGAACACCCCTACATCATACATAAAGTGTGAGGAACTATCAAAAGTCCTCGATAGCCTCACCTACATTCACCCAAGCTACAGACTCGATAGCTAGAGGAAGACATCTTAATTATAAGAAAATCTGGGCAAGCAAAATCAAAGTGGTCCAGAAAAGCGATGCAAGTCACAGATCCAAGTCGAATACCAAAACAACCAAATACTTAAGTGACAATAAATTCGAACTAAATAAAAATGGGGGGAACTGACAACAGAAGCTGACAGTCCACAGAGAAAATCTGAATAGAATATGGAATGGTTTTGACCCGGGCCTCCCAGCGCGGAATGTGTATCATCTACCTGACCGGTTACCGCGCAGCTGCTAATTTTGAAAATCTGTCGGATCGGGAGATTACAGCCATATAGGCCTATATCTGGCAGGTAAAGTCTCAAGGAACAAAATAAGGACCAAAGGAGAGGAAAATGGCACTATCCTCTGCTTCTGGGTCATAAGAACAGGTTCTACACAGCTCCCATTTTCAGCCCAGCAGCCAGCTTTCCTCTTCCTATCCTTATCTAATTTGTCCAGATGGGACTGCAAAACCTTCCATTTTTTATCATCCCAATCATGACATTCAATGCAAGTGTTTTCCTTATTACAATCTTGGCCCCTACACTTAACAACTTGGTATGGGAATCATTACAAGATTTAGTAAGTCTAGTCTGACATCCCTCAGGGCAAAATCTAATACTTGAAGAGCTAGAATCAGACATGTTGAAAACCCGCTAAAATTGACGTTAACAAAAGCTGACACAATAGCTAAGGCTTGATGGCTACAATGAATACAGTACTTCATCAAGAAAACTTGAAAACATCCAAAAACAATGAAAAAGGCTGCAGGAAAAAGCACCAATGTTGATTGGGGGCCCGCAGAAAATGAACTGAAGCTCTCTGCAGTTGTTCCCCCCCGGTCCCCGATAGTGGTGGGGCAATGACACTTGCCTAAACAAAACAGTGCTTACAGCGACTTTGAGACTGCCATGGGTAGAAACCTCATAGCTATGTAATTACTTGGTAAGTTACCTATATAAAAATTATAATTACAGCTCACACAATATCATAACAGATAAAGAACTAATATCAATAACAACTTCTCAGTATATCTGTTGTAAAATATTTACCAGATTTACTGTGACAGGGTGATGCAGTAACTTTTTGTGAGGTATACATGTTTTTTCTAATACAGTGTTTCTTTGTACTTTTCTTTGCAAAATTACAATTACAGCCAACAAACTACCATAAAAGAAAAGAACTAAAATCAACAGCAATCCCTGGGTTATTTATGAACAAATAAATAAAAAGATGTCCTGGAGCTGCAGAGAGGCTGTGCATTTCCCCCTGAAATCTTAAGGCACACTGATCGATGCCTCTCCCATGCTGAGCTATAACAGTTGCTATAAGTCATTTATGGGCCACTGAAGTGATATGAACATTTTTCCCCGCTAAATTCATCCAAACTGAATGGCATGCAATATTAATACTCATAGCCTATCCATTACTCAAAAACTGTTATAGATACTCATATGATGGCACCCATCCATAAAAGGTTAAATATGTCTATGTAACTGCCCTTTCCTACAGTCATTCACATTTTGGATAAAATCAGACCACATCAAGATGTACAATGAAGGATAAGATCTTAAACTACTCTACAAACATATTTCTCAATATTTCTCAGGACAAAAAATGAGAACCTTAACTGGAGCAAATGCAAGGTAATGGGTCAGGGCTATTGCAGGCCTAGCCTAGGCCTTTCAGAGGGGCTATAACCTAAGGTAAATGATCGCACGACACATCAATCGCTGAATTTTCACTTTTCACTCTATATTTAATTGGTGAAACAACAAAAAGTAAACCTTTAGCAAAACCTTTCAAAAGATTGAAGTTTCATTAACAAAATGAGCTATAGGAAACTGCCATACAAACTAAAAGAAGCATGTGAAGTCTTCGTTAAATAAGTGTTGGAGGTAATTTTGAATCCACTATGTTGTCGCCCTTGCACACTTCCTTCCCAGCGCTGAATTAACAGTGTACTGAACACTAACTGCGTATATAGGCCTATGTAATGTTTATCGATATTACTCAAGATTTTAGTTGTAATCAGCACGATAAAACAATCCTTTATTGCCTATACTAGTGAAATTTCGTATGAGACATGGAATTTCCGGTCATGTGGTTGAAATGAAATGCATTTTTACCTTGTAACCCACGGTTTTATCCTTACTGACATCAGAACTGAAACACCACAGTGCTTATTTGATTGTAATTATATACATTTTGTTCTTAATTCAGTAAAAATACATAAGAATGGTTGTTTACAGTACTTTACTCTATTTAAGTAGCAAAACTGTTGCAGGGACAATTTTCCAGCCTTATTGTACATCTGGCTGCCATAATCATCCAAGAGCAGATGACAGTGAATTGTTCATGATAAAAGGTAATATTTTGTTGTTAAGACTTTTCATTGATTTAAGCCCATATTACTATGTAACCGTCTAACATAAGTGTGCATATGAATGTTACCACTTTGGTAAAAATGCAAGAAAGTTTAGAGTACGACAATTTATCCAGAATTGGTAAGAGAGTCAAGACGCCATGACGTCCAAATACAGGACTGAAATAAAGAATAAATCCAAAATTATTACTTAAAACACCATTATATTTTACAAAACTTACATTATGTAATATAAATATAGATATATATATCAGTGAACCCCGGTATTCGCGGGGGATGTGTCCCACCCCCCACAAATAGCTAAAATCCACAAATACTTAACACCCCCTCTAAATACTTAACACCCTCTCCAAAAACACTTAGAACTGCCCATTTTGATAGTTTAAACACAGAAAAACTCTGTAAAAATGCATATACCTGAGTACAGGCAGCCCAGGTTTACGACGGGGGTTCTGTTTTTACGCCGTGTCGTACACCGAAAATCGTCGAAATAGTAAAAAATCTTAAGAAAACCTTACTTTTAATACTTTGGGTGTATTGAAAACGATGTAAACTGCATTTTTATTGAGTTTTTCATCAAAAAGGCCTCCAAATTTTGATTATTCTGCCATTTTGGAGCCATATTTTCTTCCGGTCAGATTGGCGATGACGCATCGTAACCCCGAACATGCGTCAGAACCGAAATAATTTGTGATGAATATATTTGAAAGCGTCAGAATCCTTTGAACGTCGAAGTCGGACCATCGTAAAACCAGGGGACTGCCTGTATTTTTTAATAGTTTTATCACAGAAAGCATTTATTCATGCAAATTATATGAAAATACAGTACTAGTGAATATTTCTCAGTGAAAATACCGCAAATGGGTGAATTTTTCCGCGAAACAATGGTTAGATATGTTCCACAGAGAAACCCGTGGAGTGCGTGAGTCTGCGAATCATGAGAACGCCAATACAGGTTTACTGTGTATTAAATATATATAAATATATATATATATATATATATATATATATATATATATATATATATATATATATATATATATATATATATATAATTAGTCTGAAATATATATTATTAATATAAAGATAGGAAAACGCAAAAAATACATTATAATGTTCACAACAAAAGCGCTGAACCTTGTCTCAGAATTCGCTGGAGTTCCCTATCCACGGTGAGATGGCCGCCAGCGTTTACCACTGATGTAAAGGAAACAAGTGTCAGTGTCTATGGGTACATTTGCAGATTTAACACAGGAAATGGGCAGTCTGTTAACATAAGTAGCTTGGTAAATGTCAAGATGGTATGATTCATCTACTTTTAGGTGTTTTAAGTAAAAATTTCGAAGCATCATGGCCGGTAAGTTAGCACCATGCACGGCTAAAACTTCATGAACCTCTATTTAATCGTTAATATGCCATTATTTTGTAATTTTGAGGAAAACAGTTACTTTGATAAGAGCGCAGAGGTCTCATCATGCTGTGTAGAGGGGCCACAAGTCTCACTGATGCTGATGGCACTGTATACAAATGCATTTTCTGGAAGTGTTCGGAGCACAGGGGGAATTACGAAACGTGTCACGGCCCGATCATTTACCCTATACCTAACCTAACCTTAGATGCCATATCCTAACATGGCTGGGGTGGTGGCATCACCACCCCAAGACCCACCTCAAGAGTAATCCATGACCTCTCACTACATTCTACCCCTCAATTACATGGGTAAAACTGAAGAAAAATACTGCAACCCTTTGGTTCGCTAACAACCAGTTTATGTGCATTATGGGGCACTGTGTTTAGTACCAGCCCCCTTTTGGATGAATACAAAATCATAAAAAGGCAGTAAATATAAACATAAAAGATGTACATAAACAAAAACATAAATGAAACAAATATAAACAAACGAAACATATATAAACAATAAAGACAAAAACATGAAAAATGGTGGTAAATACTGTACTTGACAACCGGTAGGAACCTGGCTGCGGCAGTGTTCTTCAGTTTTACCACTGTAAGGTTTGGCATGGAAATACATTAGTGTTAGTTTCCAATGGGAAAACATTACAGAGAATGGACCCTTTGATCAGTGAAAGCCAACCTGGATGAACTTGGCAATGCCTAAGCTGTACTCTACTCCACAGGTACTGTCCTTTGGGGGTTAAGCATATTTGCCGACTTGAATAAACATACTGAGAGCATGGGTCGACAGCCAACACGGTCTGCCACAGGATAGGTAAGGAAGTCAGCCGACTTCTATGCACAAGCTTATCTCAACATTGGCTACAGGATTTAGCGACGTTTCAAACTTTTAACTCATGAAAATATCTGGAACGTATCCTTAAAACTAACATGCCACATCAACCGTCAGAGCTAAATCGTCAGCTGTGGTAAAGGCCTTCGTTGCGAGGCTTGGCCAAGCCGATGAGGCAAGGTCTCCTAACAGTCACAACCTAACCCTAAGGGGTCACGTCCTTTAAAGCCTTGACACCAAAAATTCCATGAAACGTGAGAGCGGAAGCCGAAAGGAATTAAAAGTAACATGTGCAGAACAGCAGAAGACAAACATTAAAGGTAAGAAGCACAAAAGGTTATTCTTGACGTACCCATTAGTGAAGGGACGCCAGAAGAAACCACCACTAGAGGCCAAAGTTTCAGTCACCTGCCTAACCTACCTAGCTTACAATCTACTTATGCTTGTTCGCTTCAAGCACTTGTAGACTATTCTGGACACTTGCCTAGAAATACTTATATATTTGGATGTTTAAACTGCGCTCAACAATGGCCGGACGGGACGCGATCTTCGTTAGAGCTTCAGTCAATTGAGCAACAGTGTATTTACCAACGATACATTACAAAAATACTTTTCGAGGTATGCTCGCAAAAAATATTAATTCATAAACAAATATAGCTTTTATAATTAAATTCTTGATGTATTTATATTTCTATGAAATATTTTTAAAATTTAAATGTTCAGCTGACTAACTTCTCGTTCCCGCGTAAAGAAGTCAATTTGTTATGGCGGTTTTGATTATCGGAGAGCTAATCATCTCTTCATTATCCGGGGAACATCACCACTTTCATTTACATGCCTCAGAATATTATTAAGTACTATAAAAATGTAGCACTAGGTATTTTGATAGGTGTAGTGAATACCGAGATGGGACAAGTCTACAGTGGTAAAGAGTTGGGCAGCTTGGGCTTTGATACGGCTCTCCCATGTAAATAGTGCATATGAACGCAGGCGAGAATATGCATTTTTATACTCATATAATATATGCATAACTGAATAACAAAAATATTGAACGTGATGAATATATATATATATATATATATATATATATATATATATATATATATATATATATGTGTGTGTGTGTGTGTGTGTGTGTGTGTGATTTTATATATGTGTGCGTGTCCCAGTCTGTCTGTGTATAGAGTGAGAGAGTCATTTTCCCTTACATGGGATGGTACCTGAGAAAAAACAACACAATTGACACTAACGTTCATATGTTAACGGCTGATTCGTGGATGAACCGACTGTGTAGAAAAGCTCCATGTCACTAGTCGCTTTATACACCTACACAGGTGGCGCATCAGCAGTGTGGCAAACACCCTTAACCACTGCCCAGTTCACGCCTATCTTGCACATACACAGCTTCCTAAGATATTAAAGCTTTCCCTTTCTAATACCAAGTGTATCATCTATCCAACACGTTCTAGGTCTTTCCCTTGCCGTCTTTCCTGACATCTCTGCATTGTAGGCTACACTCTTTCCGCCAACATATCATCTTCCATTCGTCTCACATGACCAAACTATTTCAAATTACTCTGATTCATCCTCTCAGCTACCATAGGCTTTGTATTGCTTCTGTGCATCTGCTTTTCTCACCTTTTAATTTATTTTCATGCATATAACTTATCGCAAAAGATTCAATCTCATTCCTTTCACTTGCATTCATACTGCACTTCCAAGTAGTGGAGTTGGCTCAAAAACCCCTTTGAATATTTCCACCTTAGCTTCCACAGTCATTGATTGTCGCTTCCAATCTTTTGCACACACCTTGCTATCTTCTTGCTTCTCCTATTATCAGTTTATCTTCATCATTATATTAACTCCTAAATACACATATGAAACAATTGCTTACATTCTTCCACGATACACATTAACATTTGTTACTCAAACTTCTTGGCTTCCGTAATTCTCCATGATCTTGCTCTTGTTCATACTCACTCTAGTTTCTGCAGTTTCTCTTCTCTATCCCCAAGTCTTACTATAGTGCAAACATTGGCCATGGCAAACGCCATTCATGACTCATTTTGTTTTCCCACATCTTTGCACCTTCTTCCTCTGACCACTCACATCCTTCCATCCATAAAGATATTTAACGGTCATTGTTTAAGAGGTGCAAAATAATGAGCAGGAGGACAGGTACTGCTAGTTTATTCAGAACGCAGGTCGCTTATAAAGCGGCGCGCGGACGTCACTCAGAGGAATACAATAGAATTTAGGTTACTCGAGGTCAATTACTCTTGATAATAATTACAATGGATAAGTACATTATTATTATTATTATTAAAGTAGTTTAACCAGACCACTGAACTGATTTTCAGTTCTCATAGGGCTGGCCACGTGGATAAGTACAAGTAATGTACAAGTAAGTTCACAAGAATTAACATAACAACATTCTAACACATGTGCAAAGAAAACAGATACCAGTGAATTAGTAATAGATACATATTTACACAGGAAAAATATGGCTAATTTTGCTTGACCCGATCTTGTAGGAGCGATATCGAAGAAAACGGGTGGTTCACCACAGAAACTCGCTCAACGGGGACTTTACAAATACTCCCCCACCCCCCAAGATGTGGGTAACATCCGATTAATCTAGGTATCTGCTGGGCCGTTGAAGAGTGCCGCTGCTCTGCGAAGTAAGCTGGGGCGTGCAGTGTGAGCGGGAGCGGCTGGCTGTGGTGCTGGCTGGTTGCTTTCGGGGGCGGCCACGCGACCTCCTTTAGGGGTGGCTCGGATGCGGAGGCGACGGTTCTTGCGGAGGGCACTGCGTGGTATCGTCTGCAGTTTTCTCCAACAGGGCGGGCTTGAGACGGTCGACAGACGCCCAGTCGTCCTTCCTGTGTAGGGCGAGGCGGAATGCTTTGGTGTTACTCTCGAGCACACGGAAGGGTCCCTTGTAGGGCCTGGTTAGTGGAGGGAGGGCAGCATCGTTCCTGACGAAGATGTAGGTGGTGGAGGACAGGCCGGGAGGCGTGAAGGTTGCTGACCTGTCGGTATACGTCCGCTGGCAGGGGGCGAACTTCCCGACTATGTTGCAGAGCCTCTGGACTGACGGGTTGTGACGATCTCCCGTGATGAGTCCACCTGGGACTACAAGGGGCTCCCCGTAGATTTTCTCTGCTGCGGACGGGTTGCTGTTGGCTCTGGGGGCGGTTCTCAGTCCGAGGAGGACCCAAGGCAGCTGGTACTTCCAATCCTTGGCTGTGCAGCGGGCCACGAGGGATGCCTTCAGGGACCTGTGGAATCTCTCCACCAATCCGTTGGATGCAGGTTTGTAGGCGGTGGTGGTGTGGTGAGAGGTCCCCAGCAGGTGTTCCAGGGTGGACCACAGCTTGGACTGGAAGGACGGGCCCCTGTTGGTGGGTATGTGGTCCGGGACACAGAACTGGCTGATCCAGCTGGAGAGGAGGGCCTCGGCGCTCACACTGGCGATGGCTTCCTGCATGGGCGTCGCTTCAGGCCACCTGGTTGAGCGGTCGACGGTCATCAAGGGGTATCTGGCCCTGCCTGATGGGGGAAGGAGGCCTACCATGTCTACGTGTGTATGTGTCCAAACCGTCTCCTCCGGCTGGGGAAACTTGCCTATCCCTGTCTCGGTGTGATGCCCTATCTTGCTGGTTTGGCACCGGATGCACTGTCTCGCCCAGGCCGTCACGTCCTTCCACCAAGCTGCCAGCAGCTTGGCTGTCGTCCTGCCGGAGGGGTGGGACAGCCCGTGGATGACATCGAACACCAGACGGCAGCGGGTGGTGAGTACCAGAGGGCGAGGCTGGCCGGTGCTTACGTCGCACAGCATTTGTGGCTCCCCAGGGGTAAGGGGCACGTCCTTCCACTTGAGGGACGTGATGGGGGTGCGGTAGGCTGGAGTCTCTGGGTCAGTGGTCTGCTCCCAGGTGAGGTCCTTGTAGTTGATCCCGAGCTGCACTGCATTGAGCTCGATCCTGGCGAGGGCATCTGCTACAGGGTTCTTCCTGCCGGGGAGGTACTTGATTGTGCAGGTGAACTCTGTGATGGCCGTGAGATGCCACTGCTGCCTGGAAGACCATGCGTCCCCCTGTTTTGTGAAGGCATGGACCAGTGGCTGGGTGGTCCGTCCAGATTGTGAAGGGCGATCCTCCAGGAGGAACTTGAGTGACGTGCGTCGATACACTGCGGATTCCTGTCGAAGGTGCTGTAACGGGCCTCTGTGGGGATGAACTTTTTTCTGAAGAAGGCGATGGGCTGGGGGTCTCCGGCGACGATCTGCTCCAGGATGGCCCCACAGGCAATGTTGCTGGCATCCATCGTCAACTGGAGGGGGGCGTTGGGGTCCTCGTGGGCCAAGGCGGTTGCCTATGTGAGGGCGGCCTTCGTCAGGGAGAAGGCCCGCTGCTGGTCAGGTCCCCAAACTAAGGACTTCTGTTGGCCCTTCAGGATCTCTGTCAGAGGCCATGGTGTGTCGACCCCGGGATGAACCTCTGTAGTAGTTGACCATCCCCAGGAATTCTTGTACGGCCTTGACGGAGGTAGGGGTGGGGAACCTGGTGACGGCTGCGACCTTTGATGCGAGTGGATGGACGCCCTCCGGGGACATCTCGTGGCCCAGGAATTCAGCTTTTTCAACGCCAAAGGTGCATTTATCGAACCTGATGACGAGGCCGTTCTCCTGCAGGTGCAACAGGACCGTCCGGATGTGTCGCAGGTGCTCTCTGGGGGATCGGGAAAAAATTAGAATATCGTCCATGTAACAGACGCAGAAGTTCAGGTCCCCCAGGATGCTGTCCATCAGCCTACATTCCTCAGGCTGAAGGTGGAGAAGGCGAAGACGTAGGACCCGAAGGGTGTGATAATGGCGGTTTTGGGGATATCCTCTCGAGCAACTGGTACCTGGAAGTAAGATTTTAAAAGGTCTAGTTTAGAGAATATTTTGGCCCCTGCAAAGGAGGCCGTGAGATCTGCGTTTGGTAGGGGTAGTGTCTGGTTCAGTTGTGAGGTTGAGCCGCCTAGTCACCACAGGGTCTCCAGAGCCATCCGGTTTCTGCACCATGTGGAGAGGAGAGCCCCACGGGCTGGAAGGCCTCTTTGCATATGCCCATTAGCTCCATCTCGGTTAAAGCATCCTTGGCCTCCTGAAGCGCGCCAAGGGAAAGCCTCCGAACTTTTGTGAGTTGGGACCCTTCATCTTAATGTGGTGGTAGATTCCGTGCTTTGCGGGGGCCTGGTACCTGGGCAGTTTGGGCTTAGCGTCGAACTGGTTCTTGGCTGGGCATACTGGTGTAGGCGTATGGCAGGCAGATGAAGTGAGTCACACTGGGTCGGCGCCAGAGAGGAGGACTGGCAGGAGTCGGTGTCTAATAGGCGCTTGCGACCGACGTCGCTGCCAGCCCAAAGTGGCAGAAATCCACACCCCGGAGTAGAGGTCCTCACGTCACGCTCAATGAAGTTCCATCAACCATCTCCAGCCAAAAAGGATAGAGATCTACGGAGCCTGGTGCCATAGGAGGATGGGGGACCCGTTGGCGGCCGTCAGGGAAGGCAGCCAGGTCCAGCGGGCATTGGTCTCTCTCTGGATGGCCGAGGCTACTGATTGAACGGCCCCCGTGTGTCGACCAACATCATCCTGCCGGAGACGGTGTCGTGGACGTAGAAGCCTAATGGTTTTGGGCTCCTGGGTTCCTCTGCTGCCATGGCGGCCTGTTCTGTTGGCCGCCACCTCCTCTGTTTTTGGATGGGCGAAAGAGCAAGGGGGTTGGCAGTTCTGGGCATCCTTGCCATACCGCTAGTGGTAGCAGCAAAGCCCTGGTGGTTTTTCTTGTGGTGGTATGCTGGACATCTCCTGGGTGACGGCGCTTATCTCCTCCTCTGCGTTATCCTCCAGCTGGAGGAGCTGATGGGGTGTGTGGGCGTGATGCCCGCCTTCGCTGCCCTTTTGTGGAGTCTGTCAGCCGCTCGCCATCTGATCAGGTCCTCAGCGGCATTGTGTAAGGGTCGAGGATCTGGGTTCGGACCCCGGAGCTGACGGAGGAGGATCTCCCTGATAGGCTAATCTCCGACTGCCTACCACTGCTGTCTGTCTCAGGAAGGGTGAGGAGGTCCCGGATCACGCCCAAGTCTCAGGATGTTCTGGTCATGCAAGAGTTGTTGATTTAGGTCAGGACGCGGGCGGCCCTCTTGGAGACCAGCAGGGAGCAGGTCTCAACGAGAGAGGTTTTTAGATGCTGGTAGGTGACAGGGCATGCAGCAGACACCCACGGGATGAGCTTCCTGTAGACCTCCTCCAGGAGGGCGTTGATCACGGCGTCAGCTTCCAGCACCCCATCAGTAAGTCCCGCCAGTCTGAACTGCCGCTCGACCCTATAGAGCCATGTTGATGGGGTGCTGTGTGTGAAGGGCGGCAGCTTTATGGCGAGGGCGGATTTAGTCTGTTCCGTCAGGATGGGCAGCGCGCAGGGCGCGGGTAGCGGCTTGGAGGAGCACATGAGCCTTGGCGCGGGGGAGGGCGCGGGCTGGTCATGCGCAAGGGAGATATCTGAGTCCGCGAAGTTCACCGTTAACTGCATGTGGGAGGGAATGTGTGCGTCCATACTCACTATTGCCCTCTTACTTGGAGTGGGTTATTTGCGTCAATACGCACTTGGGAGTGAGCTGTGTGGGTCCACTAATGACGATGGTGATCTGCCGACGAGAGTCAGCACGCCCGAACGCTGGTTAAAGCACTATGTTTAGTCCCTTAGGGGTGTGGGGTAGTTCATGGAGCCAAGACTAGGTTGCTGTATGAGTCCGTTAATGGCTCCGGGAACCACTCCGGGGTCACCACTTTAAGAGGTGCAAAATAATGAGCAGGAGGACAGGTACTGCTAGTTTATTCAGAACGCAGGTCGCTTATAAAGCGGTGTGCGGATGTCACACGGAGGAATACAATAGAATTTAGGTGACCCGAGGTCAATTACTCTCGGTAATAGTTACAATGGATAAATACAAGTAATGTAAAATGTAAGTTCACAAGAAATGACATAACAACATTCTAACACATGTGCAAAGAAAACAGATACAAATGAATTAGTAATAGATACATATTTACACAGGAAAAATATGGTTAATTTCACTTGACCCGATCTTGTAGGAGCGATATCAAAGAAAACGGGTGGTTCACCATAGAAACCCGCTCAGCGGGGACTTTACAATTGGACACACCCTTGTCTTAGCCCACTTTAACATTAAACCAGTCACTCTCCTGTTTACACATTTCAACACACTTTTCTTCCGCCATAAAATCTTTTAAGTGCTTTCAACACATATCTTCCCTAGCATGCATCCATAACATCATCCACATTATCTACCTATTCATTAAGCTATATATATATGTATACACACACACACACACACACACACACACACACATATATATATATATATATATATATATATATATATATATATATATATATATATATATACTAAATGTATATATATATATATATATATATATATATGTATGTATATATATACATACATATATACATATACACACACACACACACACATATATATATATATATATATATATATATATATATATATAATATAATAATATTTTTGTATTAATCTCCCCCAGGAGATTAATACAACATGAACGTTCAGTAAGGTGAGGTTGTGAGAGAGGTGCGAAATAATGAGCAGGGAGACAAGTACTGCTGATTTATTAATGAAACTAGCTGCTTATAAAGCGGGATGCGGACGTCTGCGTAGTTCGCAGAGACCGCTGGTACACAGATTTACAGGTAACCTTGTAAAGCCATGTTGTACAGTCTCTGCTGATCATGTTGTTTGTAAAGTCCCCGCTAAGCAAGTTTTCTTTGATGACGGCCCATTTTCTTTGTACCTACGGATTCGTCATGCTGGATGGGCCAGGCCACGTAAAATTCAATTTTTAAAACTGCGTATGCAATTATCTATCTGTTCATCAACTGTGTACCATGTATTTCTTCTTTCGCAGGCGTCAAGATTATGCTCAACTTTAATTCTGTCTATTGTTACATTGTATATGTTGTACTTTCGTCAGCTGTATTTATTTATTAATTGTTATTGACTCAGGTCACCTTGCTTCCGTTGTCTTCCTGGTCTGACGCCAACGGGCCACTATATAAAACCACCTGGACCCCTTGAATATATCAGCAGTAACTTTTACCTGCTCGTTTCTTTTGCACCCTCTTATAGTGCGGTGACCCTGGAGTGGTTCCCGGCCGTTAGGGATCCATATGGCGACTCAGTCCTGGCTTTGGGAGCTTACTCTCACCCTTAGCGGACTAATCACGGCACTGAACCAGCGTTTGGGCGTGCTAACTCTTGTTGGCAAAATCACCAGAGTCATTAGCAGACTCACATGGCGCGCTCCTAAGTGTGTTTTGACGCGAGTACTACTCCATATAAAGAGGGCAAAGAGCCAGTAGTGGACGCGACTTCCCTCCTCGCTTCAATTAACAGCTGACCTCGCGGATTGGAGAGTCTACCTCCTCCCATATCACCGCGTCCGTCCCCGCCACGCAGGCTCTCACTCTCCTTCACACCACTGCCCGCGGCGCCCGCATTCTCTCCCAGCCCAGCTGGGCCAATCCAGGACCGTCCTGTCCATAAAGCTGCGCCCGTTCGCAGGGGAATCCGTCAGCTGGGTCTACAGGGTCGAGCCAGTTCAGGATTGCGGATCTTTAACGCGACTTATGTGCTGCAGGCAGATATAGTACTCAATGCCCTGCGGGAGTTCTACAGTAAGCCCGTTCCATGGGTGTCCCAAACGCACCCCCTTACCTACCACCTCTGAAGAAAACCTCCTCCAGACATGCTCCCTGCCGGTTGCTGGCGGGCTGCCCACGCCCTCGACCTCGCCATCAACTTCGCGGCAGGATCAGAGCGTCATGGAGTCATGGGGCATGATCCGAAACCTCCTCACCAACCCAGACACTGATGGCAGTAATAAGAAGCGCGAGATAAGCCTGTCACGGATCCTCCTCTGTCAGCTCCTCCCGGAGGTCACACAAATCCTGGAGCCTACGCGTGGCCCCTCCCGAAGACCTGATCATCTCAGCACAGCACTTGACCGGACTCCGTGAGGCAACAAAGCTGGTACCAGCGCCCCACACTCCAGTCAGCGCCATCCAGCAGGAGGGGGCGAGAGGAAGAGGTCAATGCTGCCACCAGGAGGTGCCCCAGCCCTCCAGGTGAAATTCTCGGTCTTTGCCACTACCACAGGCGGTTCGGGCAGGATAGGCTGCCATGGCAGCAGAAGAACCCAGGGATCCAGAACCAATAGGGCTTCTACGTCGACACCATCTCCGGCAGGATGATGCTGGTTTATTACAGGGCCGATAGATCAATCTTCCCAGCATCTAGAGAGGACTGCAAGTGGGAACCGGATTCGGCCGCCTCCCTGACGGCCGCCAATGGGTTCCCCATTCTTTCCTACGGAACCAGGCCCCTGTCAATCTCCATCCTTGGCCGGAGGTACTCCTGGGACTTCGTCGTCGTGGACGTTAGGACCCCACTCCTGGGTGCGGATTTCCTGGCGCATTTTGGGCTGGCCTGGCAGTCGACATCGGTCGGAAACGCCTCCTAGATACAGACTCTGCCAGTCCCTCCCATTGGCAACGGGACCCAAAGGCACCATCTGCTCTGCCACCCCACCAGTACTACCGCGATCTGCTGACGGAGTTCCCTGATGTGTTCAGGCCCGACTCCGCCAGAAGTCCGGGGCCCCAGCCAAACATGGCATATATCACCACATAAAACAAAGGGCCCCCACTGCACATGCGAAGTTCCGGAGGCCCCTCAACGCCTTCAGGAGGCCAGGATGCATTCACTCGAGGAAATGGAACGGATGGGAATCTGCAAGAAGGCCTCCAGCCCGTGGGGCCCCCCACCCCACATGGTGCAGAACCGGGCGGTTCCTGGAGACTCTGCGCGACTGGACACATGCGACTCAACCTGGCAATGGAACCTGACCATTATCCCCCTGTCAACATGAGGACCTCACGCCTCCTTCCACGGGGCCAAAATATTTACTAATTAGTAAAATCCTATTTTCAGTACCAGTCATTGCCAGAGGATATACCAAAGACTGCCATCATCACGCCTTTGGTCCTATGTGTTCGCTTCTCTACATTCAGCCTGAGGAACGCTGGGCGACTTTCCAGCGGCTCATGGACAGCATCCTGGGGGACCTAAAGTTCTGCGTCTGCTGCGTAGATGATATCATATATTTTCCAGGTCCCACAAGGAGCACCAGAAACACATCAGGCAGTCCTGCAGCGCTCGCAGAGAACGGGCTCAAATCTTCGTTTTGACAAATGCACCTTCGGCATACAGAAGGCCGACTTCCATCCGCTCACATCCAAAGTCGCAGCCATCACCAGGTTCCCCGTCCCCACATCCATCAAGTCCATCCAATAATTTTTCGGGATGGTGAACTACTACAGGAGGTTCATTCCCAGGATCGCACACACCACGTCCCCTTTGACGGAGACCCTGAAAGGCCAACCAAAATCCTTGTTGTGGGGACCCAGCCAGCAGCAGGCCTTCTCCCTGGACGGCGCCCTCACTGAGGCAACATTGGCCCACCAGGATCCTAGTGGCCCCTCCAGCTGACAAACGGACGCCAGCAATGTCGCCTGTGGTGCTGTCCTGGAACAGGTCATCAACAGCGCCCAGCCCATCTTCTTCAGCAAGAAGTTCAGCGCAGAGGCCTGCTACAGCACCTTCGACAGGGAACTCTGCGCAGTGTAATCGCGCAGTCCGGCACCTCAGGTTCTCCTGGAGGGCACGCCCTTCACAATCTATATGGACCACCAGCCGCTGGTCCATGCCTCTTCACCAAGCAGGGGACGCTATCCTCCAGGCAACGCATCTCTCGGCCATCGCCGAAGTTCACACTGCTCCATCAAGTACCTCCCGGCAGGAAAACCCCAGGTGGACGCCCTCTCCAGAGTCGGTGCTGAAGTGTGCAGCTGGGAATCAACTATGAAGAACTCGCCAGGAGCAGGCTGCCGATCCAGAGACCCCAGCCTACAGCACCGCCATCACGCCTAAAGTGGAGGGATGTGCCCCTCACTCGGGGCCCAAATCTCTCTGTGACATCCTTTGGGGCACTCAGCCCGCCCCTAGTGCAGCAGCCTCCCCGCCGCCAGGTATTCGACATCATCCATGGCCTGTCACACCCCTCCGGCAGGACGACGCCAAGCTGCTGTCAGAGAGTTCGTCTGGCACAGAGTGCAGAAGGATGTGCGAGGACCTGGGCAAGACAGTGCCTGCATTGCCAAACCAGCAAGGTGGGCGGCATAATCAACTGGTGGGCTTAGTTCCCGCACAGCCAGGGCGGCGTTTTGGCCATGTGCACACGACGCGCTCGGGCCTTCCCCATCAGGCGAGTCCAGATATCTCCTGATGGTGGTAGACCGCTCAACAAGGTGGCCTGAAGCCACGCAATACCGAAGCCACCGCTACACCTGCGCCGAGGCCCTACTCCAGCTGGGTCAGTCGCCCGTCCCTGACCACACATCACGACCGAATGTGGTACGCCCTGGCCCAGCTGCTGGGGACAGCTCATCACACCACCACGGCCCACAACCCAGCCACCAACGGTTTGGTTGAGTGTTTCCACAGGTCCCTGAAGGCGTCCCTTATGGCCCATTGTACCGCTTCGGGACTGGAAGTACCAGCTGCCGTGGGTCCTCCTTGGGTTGAGAACCGCCCCCAGGGCCGATGGCGGCCATTTTCCCCTGCCGAAACCTACAGGAGCCCTCGTGGTCCCAGGCGAACTAGTGACAGAGGATTGCCACAACCCATCGGTCCAGAGGCTTGCAAAATCGCCGGCAAGTTCGCCCCCACAAGAGAACATATACTGACAGGTTGGCCACCTTCACGCCGCCCGGGCTGGCCTCCACTACCCACGTCTTTGTCAGAGATGACGCCGTCTGCCCGCCACTGACCAGGCCCTACAAGGGGCCCTTCAGTGTGCTGGAGTGGAACAGCAAGGCATTCCTGCTCGCACTCCACGGGAGGAACGATTGGTCAATTGACCGGGTCAGGCCCGCCCTCCTGGAGGAGGACACAACCGTCAGCATACCACACCCACCGCCGCAACCGGGTCCTTGCAAGAAGCGGAAACGTGGCTGCCCCCGGAAAAGGCGGCCCACACCCACATTCAGCCACCCTCGCACACAGGACGTCCTTCCATTGTCCTCACACAGCCGGGGCACCCTTCAACGCCCCAGCAGATACGCCGACACCAGATGTACCCCTACGACTTGGGGGAGTATTTGTAAAACCATGTTAGCCCGTCTCTGCTGATCATGTTGTTTATAAAGTCCCCGCTAAGCAAGTTTTCTTTGATGATGGCCCATTTTCTTTGTACCTACGATTCGTCACGCTGGATGGGCCAGGTCACGTAAAATTCAATTGTTTAAACTGTGTATGCAATCATCTATCTGTTCATCAACTGTGTACCGTGTATTTCTTCTTTCGCAGGCGTCAAGATTATACTCAACTTTAATTCTGTCTATTTACATTGTATATTGTACTCGTTCGCTGTATTTATCTATTAATTATTATCGACCTCAGGTTACCCTTTATTCCCATTGTCTTCATGACCCGATGCCAGTCGGCCGCCATATAAACCTGGACCTTGGATAAATCAGTAATAACTTTTACCTGCTCTGGCTTTTGCACCTCTTATAACTCCAGGTCCAAACTAGTTTCATAAAAATAGGACAGCTTCATGCAGAGAACATAGTGATAAACAATGTCTGACATATGAAATAAATAACTTGTTACTTGTACATAATACATGATTGCTTGGAAAGACAACACATACACAGTTTACAAATGTGATAATAACTATATATTCTGCTCGACCTTAGGTCGGGAAAGGCACCACAGCAAACGGGAAGTTCTCCACAGAGAACACATTGAGCAGGGACTTTACAATACTTCCCCCCCTTCCAAAGACGGAGGTAACGTCTGATTGAACCAGGTATCTCCTGGGGTGCCGAAGGGGGCCTCTCTTTCTTGGTGTCAACTGGAGAGGGTGGTCACCTTCCCCGATGTCCTCTGCAGTGGTTTATTGGAGTGCATTTCCGTCAGGTTTCTGGGTTTTTCGGGGACGCCCTCGCCTTCTTCCTGAGACCGGGGTTGCTTGATGGGCTGCCATATCCTGCAGGAGATCTTGGGGCCCGCCTCCATTGCCCCCCTCCAGCAATGCGGGTTTGAGACGATCTATTGACACCCAGTCTTCCCGCCCATGTGTGGATATTCGGGATGCCTTCTTGTTCCTTCCCAGGAAAAAGAAAGGTCGCCTGTAGGGCCTAGTCAAGGATGGGTGTACGGCGTCGTCCCTGACGAAGACGTGGGTAGAGGAGGACATGTTGGGGAGCATGAAGGGGGGATGTCCTTTCGGTGAATGTCTTTTGGTAAGGGGCGAACTTTCCACTCTGTCTCGGAGCCTCTGCATTCCTATGTCGTCCCTGTTCTCTGCGATGAGTTCCCCTGGGACTATCAGAGTCTCCCCATAGACTTTTTCTGCTGAGGAGGGGTCGCAGTTGGCTCTGGGGCTAGTTCTCAACCCAAGGAGGACCCAGGGCAGCTAGTACTTCCAGTTTTCAGAGGAGCAACGAGCCATGAGGGACACCTTCAGAGACCTATGAAACCTTTCCAACATTCTCTTGGCTGCAGGGTTGTAGGCGGTGGTGCTGTGGTGAGTGGTCCCCATTAGATGTGCCAGGGCAGTCCAGCACTTGGACAGGAAAGCGGGTCCTCTGTCTGTAGTTATGTCGTCCGGGACACCGAACCGGCTGATCCAGCTGGAGGGGAGAGCTTCCGCGCATGCACTAGAGGTGGCCTCTTCCATGAGCGTAGCTTCAACACCTGGTGGAGCAGTCAGCGACTGTCAGAAGGTATCTGGCTCCTCTGATGGGGAAGAGACTCACTATGTCGGCGGGATGTGCCCAAAAGCCGCCTCTTTGGCTGGGGAATTTGCCCCTCTGACCGTGTACCACCCCACTTTACTTGCTGACACTGCATACATTGTCTTGTCTAGGCCGTCGTCTTTCTGTATGCAGTGCCAGACGAACTTCTCTGTCAGCAGTCTGGCTGTTGTCCTTCGGAGGGGTGGGATAGGCCATTGATGTTGAAAAAACCAGCCGACGTCCGAGGCGGGTACCAGGCGGGGGTGTTGCCACTGATATCCCTCAGTAATGTTGATCCTCCTGAGCTGAAGGGCAGGTCCTTCACTTCAGCGATGTCACTGCCTCGCCGGGTAGGCTGAGGTCTCAGGGTCAGCAGCTTGTTTGCTGGCGAGGGAGCCTTGTAATCAATCTCGAGCTGTGCAGAATCAATCTCGATCTTTTGGAGAGGGCGTTGGCTACCGGTTCTTCCTGCCGGGGAGGTATATGATGGTACAGGTGAACTCTGCGATGGCTGTGAGGTGCCGCTGCTGCCTAGAAGACCATGCGTTGCCCAGCTTCACGAAGGTGTGGACCAGCGGCTGGTTGTTGGTCCATATTGTGAAGGGCGTCCCCTCCAGGAGGAACTTGAAGTGCCATACCACCAGGTATGCTGCGAGGAGTTCTTGGTCGAAGGTGCTGTAGTGGGACTTGGCGGGGTTTAGCCTCCTACTGATGAAGGCAATGGGCTGAGGGGTCCCTCTGATGACCTGTTCCAGAATTGCTCCACAGGCAACATTGCTGGCGTCCATCGTCAACTGGAGGGGAGAGCTGGGGTCCTGGTGGGCCAAAGATGTTGCTTTGGCAAGGGAGGCCTTCATCAGGGGGGAAAGCCTTCTGCTGGTTGGGGCCCCACACTAAGGTCTTTGGACATCCCTTCAGGACCTCCGTCAGGGGGCCCATGGTGTGAGCAATCCCTGGGATGAATCTTCTGCAGTAGTTGACCATCCCGAGGAATTCTTATTGTACGACTGATGGAGGTAGGGGTGGGGAACTACCGACAGCTTCCGACCGCTTGCTCAACATCGGGCAGACACCCTCGGGGATATCTTGTGGCCAGAACTCCCACCTTCGGCGCCGAGCGTGCATTTGTCAAACCTGACAACGAGGCCACTCTCTGGCAGTAGCGCCGGACTTTCGGATGTCACAGGTGTCCTCCCACGATCTGGAAAAGATTAGGATATTGTCGACATGTGAGCAGACGCAGAGTCCAGGTTCCCACAATGCCGCTGTCCATCAACCCTTCCTGGAAGGTCTTGCCCGCATTCCCCAGGCCAAAGGTGGAGAAGGTGAAGATGTAGGACCTGAAGGGCGTGACGATGGTGGTTTTGGGGATGTCCTCCGGCACTACTGGGACCTGAAAATAAGATTTTAGTAGGTCTCTTTTGGAGAATATTCTGGCCCCATGAAAAGAGGTCATCAGGTCCTGCATGTTCGGCAGGGAGTAGTGGTCCGGCTCTGTTGCCAGGTTCAGCTGCCTGTAGTCGCCGCAGGGCCTCCAGGTGCCGTCTGCTTTCTGCACCATGTGAAGAGGGGAGGCCCACGGCTGGGGAGCCTTTGCATATGCCCATCCTTTCCATGCTCCCGCGAAATGTTTTGGCCTCCTGAAGGCACTGCGGGCAAAGCCGTCAGAACTTCACATGCGTCAGGGAGCCCTTCGTCTTGATATGGTGGTATATCCCGTGTTTGGCAGGAGTCCCGGGCATCTGGTGGAGCTCGGGTTTGAAGATCTCCGGGAACTCCTTCAGGAGGGAACCATGCTGGTGAGGCATGATGGAACAGGTGGAGGGCTCAATGGGACCTGGCGACAAGGGCAGGGACTGGCAGGACTGGGTGTTTGGCAGGCATTTGCAGCCAAAGTCGACTGCCAGACTGAAGTGGGTGAGGAAGGCCACCCCCAGGAGTGGAGTCCTGACGTCCGCGATGATGAACTCCCAGCTGTACCTCCGGCCAAGGATGGAGATCGACAGATTGCGCCGTAGGAGAGGATGGGGGGCCTGTTTGCGGCTGTCAGGCAGGTAGCTGGGTCCGGTGGATGTCTGCAGTCCTCTCCTGAAGGTGGAAACACCGAACGCATGGCTCCAGTGTCGACCAACATCATCCTGCCAGAAATCGCATCACGGACGCAGAACCCTACTGGAAAGGGGCCCCTGGGTATTTTTGTTGTTGCTGCGACTTCGGCCTTTGGGATTGGCCGCCGCCTCCTCCGTTTTTTGAAGGGAAGAAAGGGTAGGGGGCTTCGCACCTCTGGGCAGCTCTCCCAAACCTCTGGTGGAAGTAGCATAGGCCCGGCCCTTCCCTCTTCTACTGGTGGGACGACCTTTTCTGCGCAATGGAGTTGACGGGCTCCGTGGTGGGGTTTTCTGGTGAGACAGTTAGCGGGTGTGTGGACATGGCTGCCTGCCACGCCTTACGTGAGTCCGCCGCTGCTCGCCAACCTGATTAGGTCTCGGCCGGCGGGTTGTATGCGTCATGATCTGCCCATCGACCTCCGGCAGTAGCTGCGTTGCAGGAAGATCCTCGACAGACTGATTTCCTTGCGCTCGCTGCTGCCAGTCTCAGGAGGAGGAGAGGTCCTGGGGGCGTGCCACACTTCCAAGAGGTTTCCCCTCCTGCCCGGGGTTGAGGGCGAGGTTGAGGGCACGGGCAGTTCTCTCTCGGAGACTGGCGGAGGCAGGTCTGCACGAGAGTGGATTTCAGTTCTTGGGAGGTGGCGGGGACCGACGTCGTCATCAACCATGGGGCGATCTTCTTATAAATCTCCTCCGGGAGGGCGTTAATGGCGATGTTCGCCTTCAACACCTTGTCAGTCAGGCCTGCTATTCTGAATTGCCCCTCAACCCTGTAGGACCAAGACTCTGCGTTCTCCCTGGTGAATGGCAGCAGCCTTATATTAAGGGCCGTCTTCGGTTGGTCCGTCAGGGGGGTCATCGCATGGAGCAGCGGTGCCAGTGTGGAGGTGTGTGCGGGAGGGGGTTGCGAGAGGGAGGTGTCTGCCTCTGAGAGGTTCGCGGTAATTTTTATGTGGTTGGGAATGTCTCCATCCATGCTCTATTTGCGCTCTCACTTAGAGTGTGTGGGAACACTCACGCTAATACATGCTGGGGGAGCATGCCATGCAGGTCCACTAATGACGTTGGCGACCTGCCGACAAGGGTCGGTTAACGCCTGAACGCTCTGTTAGAGCGCCGCAGTTAGTTTGTTAGGGGTGTGGATTAGGTTCATTAGGCCAAGACTTAGTCGCCGTTTGGGTCCGTTAATGGCTCCCGGGAACCACTCCGGGGGTCACCATTGTGAGAGAGGTGCGAAATAATGATCAGGAAGACAAGTACTGCTGATTTATTGATGAAATTAGCTGCTTATAAATTGGGGTACGGACGTCTGCGTAGTTCATAGAGACCGCTGATACAAAGATTTACAGGTGACCTGAGGTCAAACTAGTTCCTTACAAACAGGACTGGTTCATACAGAGAACATAGTGATAAACATTGTCTGACATATGAAATAAATAACTTGTTACTTGTACATAATACATGATTGCTTGGAAAGACAACATATACACAGTTTACAATTATAATGATAAATGTATATTCCGCTCGACCTTAGGTCGGGAAAGGCACCGCAGAAAATGGGATGCTCTCCACAGAGAACGCATTGAGCGGGGACTTTATAAGGTCAACAGAACTCATCTAGTTTTAACCACATAAATAACTATAACCACAGAATAAACTGGAAGTTGTCATGTATAATTTATAGCAGCAGTTATCGGTTCAAAAGCCGGATGGTAGAATCAGCACTGATTAAGCAGAGAAATACGACGAACCTCTCGAAAAGGAGCTTAGGACTCAGATATTTTAGACAAAATGTTCCTCCAACCAGTGATTAAGAAGATTAAGAAGCTATCAACAGGAGTGATGTAACGGCTGACCTCTGGAATTCTTGGTATGAATACCGCTTTTCTGTAATTTTTAAATCATTCATCACTTGCCTGTCGAGGGAGACAGTTGTTCTCCAAAATATAGCATTAACTTTCTACCTTTCAGCATTTTTAAGGGCTCTTTTATTAGATGGAATTCTGTTTTAACAGAAAATATTTCACAGTCATATATATATATATATATATGTGTGTGTCAACTCGCCTTTCAAGAACCTTGTTTTCTAAGAACTTAAAGTAAAATCTTTTCATCTCACTGCTGACACAAACAGTCGGTCAGGGAGAAATTGCTTCTTCTCTAAATCATTAGTTATTATTCCCTCGGCGGCCTTTTTTTTCCCCCGAACTTGTGACTGCATCAAGCCTCTTCCAGCTTAATAAGCCACCCTTGGAGATAATCCCCACTCATCCAATGGTAGAAGTGAAAGTCGGATGGACCACATGGCACACAAGCAACCCACAAGGTCAAAGTCCTTACCATGTGGTAACAGAACTACCCATGAGGTCATAGGTAGTGTGCCAAAAGCCATATGTCTCACAATAGAAAACAGGTGACACTTTGGAGAATGGGAAAATTAATCCAGCAGAAGGCATAAAAGGGGCTGCACCACTTGCGCTTGAGAGAGACACAACAGAAACATACCCGGACACAGATGTGACCCACATTGCCACTTGACCTCCACTCCTTTAGAGCCTGTTCCCCCCACGTGACTGCCTATCCAACCTGGTATCTTTCCAGTGCCAATTTCCTAAATCCCCCACCCCCACCCCAATTTCTTGGTACATCTACGAGGACTCATTTCTCTGGAATAAGGTAAAGTGTCAGGAATCTGTGGTTTACCAGTCAAGTAATTCTTTTCCATGTGCTAACCATTTTCCGTTTTCCAATCGCAATTCTCCTGTAGACCTGACTTTGCTATTATCTTGTGTTCGTAAGTGGTTTTAATGGTGTTTTTCACCTGTTTTTCACCTGTTTATAATTTTCTTTTTAAGTGTCTTTGCGCTGAATTGTCTTTGCGCTGAATTGTCTTTGCGCTGAATTGTCTAGCGCTGAATTGTCGGCGCTGAATTGTCGGCGCTGAATTGTCTGGCGCTGAATTGTCGGTGCACCCTTGGCACCATCAGCACACCCTCGAACCTGCAGTTACGCTAATTCTGCCAAGTAATTGTATGCATTCTCCATTGCAGATTGAGTTTTCTCACTGGGGATCTTTGTTTGATTATTGCTTTATGCGAGATCATCCCACTGCAATGTAATCCTCAGTGCCATCGAAATGGAATTCCTGCCACCTTCAGTTATTATCTTTCCATCATAATTTTGTACTCTGGCAGGGCCCCATTTATCTATCTTAATTATTCCCATCTTCTGATTTTGTCATTGTAAATATATGTGATTTCAGTTAACCTAAGAGTCTATCTCAATTTCCCCCTTCTAGTAAGGCCCTCAGCTCATTACCTGTTGTTCTTATGTTCGAATAGTCCTGGCATTTTAGTTAGATGAACGTCATCCCTTGTGGTAAGTTACTTTCCCCCAGATTAGAACATAAAATTGGAGACCCTTTGCTCATGATCTGGCAGCCTGCAAAATTGCATCTCTCAGCAATTATCCTCGCTAAGCTGGATCAAAGACGAGAAACGAATCTTTTAACGTGAATCCTTTTAAACAAGCACGTACAATAGAACGGAGGTACATAGCGTAAGTATTTTGTTACTTTTATATTATTTCAATCAGAGATCATGACTGGAATTTTTTATTTTTATTTATTTCTCTAGGAATCTAAATATCCACATGCATGCTAACCGAGTAATCTCATAATGGGAAAGAGTGTTGCCATTTTGAAACACGAGATCTTGCCTCTACAGCATGTTAGCTTTGCATGACTTAAACTGCTAGGTTTTAGCCAGGAAGTGGAGTGTTAAACAAAAGTGATAAAAGGGAAAAGTACATTTATTCCCCGTGCCCCCCACCCCCTGTCCTCTGGACAATTTGCCGTCCATTATTTTAGCTAAGACACACAGCATCCAGCATCTCTAATCAGGTATGAACAGCGATTCCACTTCGCTCATCTTTCTCACACACATGGTAGCAAATGTGTTAAAATTCTAAAAACGCTCCACAAAATTCAATGCCCGTTTGTTGAAATTTGCATTCACAAAACTCTTTCATTCTTGGCCACGTGAGCCATTTTGCCTGTATGAGTCATATCCTTTTAACTTTTCACAAGACCACGTGCACGAGCAATTTTTCACTGCTATATCTAGATCAGCTGAGAGGTGAGGGAAGCTTTCCCAAAACTGTTATCCCCGTATCATATATCTTCTCACGAGACTTCTCTCAGACACCCACGTGGTCGGCACACGTGCCTGGCTACCATCCACAACATTACCTTGTAAAGTCCCCACTCATCATGTTCACTGTAGAGAACATCCCGTTTTCTGCGGTGCCTTCACATCGACCTAAGGTCGATCGGAATATATATTTATCATCATAATTATAAAATGTATATATGTTGTCTTTTTAAACAATCATGCTTTATGTACAAGTAACGAGTTATTTATGTTATGTGCCAGACATTATTGATTACTATATTTTCTGTATGAACCTGTCTTGTTTTTGTAAGAAATTAGTTTGACCTCAGGTCACCTGTAAATCTTTGTACCAGCAGTCTCTGCGAACTACGCAGACGTCCGCATCCCACTTTATAAGCAGCTAGCTTCATCAATAAACTAGCAGCACTTGTCCTCCTGATTATTATTTTGCACCTCTCACAGTGGTGACCCCCGGAGTGGTTCCCGAAAGCCATTAACGAACCGAAACGGTGACTAAGTCTTGGCCCAATGAACCTAATCCATGCCCCTAACGGACTAATTACGGCACTCTAACAAAGTGTTAGGGCGTTAATCGACCCTTGTCGGGAGGTCGCCAGCTTCATTAGCAGACTCACATGTCATGCTCCCCCAGCGTATATTGGCGCAAGTATTCCCTCACACTCCAAGTGATAGCGGAGTGGTTGGACAGCAGGACAAAAGGGATCCAGAAAATAAAGGAAGTGAAGTATACAGATCTAAAGGTAGAAATGCGAAGTCAGAGAGGTTGAACAGCAAGATTGAAGAAAGGAAGAGGGTGGAATGAGCATGGACGCAGACATTCCCAACCAAGTACAAATTACTGCGAACCTCTCAGAGGCAGACACCTCCCTCTTGCAACCCTCTCCCACGTGCACCTCCTCACCGGTACCACCTCCCCACACGATGACCCCCCTGACGACCAACCAAAGACGGCCCCTCACATAAGGCTGCCGCCATTCACCAGGGAGAACGCAGCATGTTGGTTCTACAGGGTTGA
Source organism: Macrobrachium rosenbergii (assembly GCF_040412425.1). Taxonomy (NCBI): domain Eukaryota; kingdom Metazoa; phylum Arthropoda; class Malacostraca; order Decapoda; family Palaemonidae; genus Macrobrachium; species Macrobrachium rosenbergii. The sequence goes on from NC_089741.1 coordinate 58,605,142, forward strand.
GGGGCAGTTCAGAATAGCAGGCCTAACGGACGAGGTGTTGAAGGCGGACATCACCATTAACGCCCTCCCAGAGGAGACATATAAGATCACCCCTTGGTTGATAACGACGTCGGTCACCGCTACCTTCCAAGAACTGAAATCCACTCTCACCGAGACCTGCTCCCTGCCGGTCTCTGAGAGAGCTGCCCATGCCCACAACCTCTCCCTCAACCCCTGGCAGGGGGGATACCTCTTGGAAGTGTGGTATGCCCTCCAGGACCTCCTCCTCCTCCGCGAGACTGACAGCAGTGGCAAGCGCAAGGAAATCAGTCTGTCGAGGGAGATCTTCCTGTGGCAGCTACTGCCGGAGGTCCGTAGGCAAATCACGGACGTGTGCACTCTGCCAGTCGAGGACCTAATCAAGTTGGTGCAGTAACTGACGGACTCCACGAAGGCGGTCAAGTGGGTGACCACACCCACACACTCCGCCAACTGCCTCCTGCTGGAGGACCAAGTGGGAGGGACGGGCCAGGGCTTTGCTACTTCCACCGGAGGTTCGGGAGAGCTGCCCGGAGGTGTGAAGTCTCACTCCTTTCTTCCCTTCAAAAAACAGAGGAGGCAGCGGCCAACCCCACAGGCTGCTGTGGCAGAAGCAGCAAAAACACCCAGTTGCCCCTTACCATTAGGGTTCTACGTCCGCGACAAGATCTCCAGCAGGATGATGTTGGTCGACGCTGGAGCCATGTGTTCGGCGTTTTAACGCAGACGCCCGCCGGACCTGACTGCCTGCCTCACGGCCGCAAACAGGTCCTCCATCCTCTCCTACGGCACCAAGCTCCTGTCGATCTCCATCCTTGGCCAGAGGTACAACTGGGAGTTCATCATCGCGGACGTCAGGACTCCACTTCTGGGGGTGGGCTTACTCTCTCACTTCAGTCTAGCAGTCGACTTCGGCTGCAAATGCCTGCCAGACACCCAGTCCTGCCAGTCCCTGCCCTTGTTGCCAGGCCCCATGGAGCCTGCCATCTGTTCCATCACGCCCCAGTAGTATGGTTCCCTCCTGAAGGAGTTCCCGGAGGTCTTCAAACCCGAGCTCCACCAGATGCCCGGGATTCCTGCCAAACACGGGATATAACACTACATCAAGATGAAGGGCCCCCGACATACGCGAAGTTCCAACGGCTTCCCCCACAGCGTCTTCAGGAGGCCAAAAAGGCCTTCGAAGAGATGGAAAGGATGGGCATATGCAAAAAGGCTCCCAGCCCGTGGGCCTCCCCTCTTCACATGGTGCAGAAAGCAGACGGCATCTGGAGGCCCTGCGGTGACTACAGGCAACAGAGCCAGACCACTATCCCCTGCTGAACATGCAGGACCTGATGGCCTCTTTCCATGGGGCCAGAATGTTCTCCAAAATGGTCCTACTAAAATCTTATTTTCAGGTCCCAGTAGTGCCGGAGGACATCCCCAAAACTGCTATCGTCACGCCCTTTGGGTCCTACATCGCCTTCTCCACCTTCGGCCTGAGGAACGCGGGCACAACCTTCCAGAGGTTGATGGACAACATCGTGGGGGACCTGGACTTCTGCGTCTGCTACGTCGACAATATCCTAATCTTTTCCAGATCCCAGGAGGAACACCTGTGACACATCCTGAAGGTCCTGCAGCACCTGCAGGAAAGTGGCCTCGTCGTCAGGTTTGACAAATGCAATTTCAGCGTCGAGGAGGTGGAGTTCCTGGGCCACGAGATATCCCCAGAAGGCGTCCGCCCAATGTCGTTGAAGGTCGAAGCTATCGAGAAGTTCCCCACCCCTACTCCATCAGGGCCGTACTAGAATTCCTTAGGATGGTCAACTACTACAGAAGATTCATCGCGGGGATTGCTCACACCATGGCCCCCCCTGACGGAGGTCCTGAAGGGATGTCCAAAGACCTTAGTGTGGGGTCCCAACCAGCAGAAGGCTTTCCTCCTGACAAAGGCCTCTCTCACCAAAGCAACATCTTTGGCCCACCAGGACTCCCTTCCAGCTGACAATGGATGCCAGCAACATTGTCTGTGTAGCAGTCCTGGAGAAGGTCATCAGAGGGACCCCTCAGCCCATTGCCTTCTTCAGTAGGAGGCTAAAACCCGCCGAGTCCCTCTACAGCACCTTCGACCGAGAACGCTTCACAGCATACCAGGTGGTATGGCACTTCAAGTTCCTCCTGGAGGGGACGCCCTTCACAATTTGGACCAACCACCAGCAGCTGGTCCATGTCTACACGAAGCTGGGGGATGCATGGTACTCTAGGCAGCAGCGGCACCTCACAGCCATCGCAGAGTTCACCTGCACCATCAAATACCTCCCTGGCAGGAAGAACCCAGTCTCTGACGCCCTTGTAAAGCCCCCTCTCAACAGGTTTTCTATAGTGAACCTCCTGTTTTCTGTGGTGCCTTTCCCACAAGCCTAAGTCACGCTAAGTAGCCACATTTTTATCTATGTAAATACGTATCTATTACTGATTTATTTATGCCTATTTACATTGTACATCTGTCAGAACATTATTGTGTCAATTCTTGTAATTTTACTTTTCATGGCATTTGTATTTACCTGTCCTGTGTCACATCGAGAACCATTGACCTCGGGTCACCTGTATCCTATTGTATGCCTTTGTATGACGTCGGCACGCCATTTTATAAGGCGACCTGCTTTCCCAATAAACCAGCAGTACCTGTCCACCTGCTCATTATTTTGCACCTCTTACTGTGGTGACCTCCCGAAGAGGTTCCCGAAGCCATTAGTGGACTCACACGGCGACCTAGTCTTGGCTTCATGAACTACCCCACACCCCTAACAGACTAAATACAGCGCTCTAACAAAGCATTCGGGTGTGCTGACTCTCATTGGCACATCACCAGCACCATTAGTGGGCCCACACAGCGCGCTCCCACTCGCATATTGACGCGAGGATGACCCACTCCAAGTAAGAGTGTAGTAGTGAGTATGGACGTGGACATTCCCTCCCACATACAAATAACCGCAAACTTCGCGAACTCAGATATCTCCCTCTTGCACAACCCGCCCGCGCCCTCCCCCACGCCAAGGCTCACACGCTCCTCCACGCCGGTACCTGCTCCCCGCATGCTGCCCGCCCTGATGGACCAAACAAGGTCTGCCCTCACCATAAAGCTGCCGCCCTTCACGCACAGCAACCCATCCTCATGGCGGGACTCACCGACGAGGTGCTGCAGGCAGACGTCGTGATCAACGCCCTCCCTGAAGAGGTCTACAGGATGCTCGCCCCGTGGGTGTCTGCCGCAGGTCCTGTCACCTACGAAAAGCTGAAGGCTTCGCTCATCGAGACCTGCTCCCTGCCAGTCTCCGAGAGGGTTGCCCACGCCCTTGACGTCGTAAACAACCCTCGACACGACCAGAACCTCCGGGAGACTTGGAGTGTGATCCAGGACCTCCTCATCCTGCCCGGGACGGATGCCAGCTGCAGGCAGTCGGAGATAAACCTGTCAAGGGAGGTCTTCCTCCGTCAGCTCCTCCCGGAGGTTCGGACCCAGATCCTCGAGCCTTATACAGTGCCGATTGACAGTTGGAACTTCATAGTCGCGGACGTGATGACCCCACTCCTGGGTGCGGACTTCCTCTCCCACTTCGGTCTGGCAGTCGACGTCGGTCACAAGCGCCTGTTGGACACCGACTCCTGCCAGTCCCTAACCCTGGCGACGGGCCCCCAGTGCGCCCGCCATCTTCTCCATCGTCCCACACCAGTAGCCCCAGCTGCTGAAGGAGTTCCCCGACGTCTTCAAGCCCGAACTACGTCAGGTGCCCGGGGCCCCTGCAAAGCACGGAATCTACTACCACATTAAAACAAAGGGACCCCCAACGCACGCAAAGTTCCAGTGGCTCCCCCCTCGGCGCCTTCAGGAGGCCAAGGACACTTTCCCTGAGATGGAGCATATGGGCATATGCCAGAAGACCTCCAGCCCGTGGGCCTCTCCCCTCCATATGGGGCAGAAACCGGATGGCTCCTGGAGACCCTGCAGCGACTACAGGCGGTTCAACCTCACAACTGAACCAGATCATTAACCCCTTCCAAGCATGCAGGATCTCACAGCCTCTTTTCACGGGGTCAAAATATTTTCTAAATTAGACCTTTTGAAGTCCTACTTTCAGGTACCAGTAGCTCCAGAGGACATCCCCAAAACCACCATCATCACGCCCTTCGGGTCCTACGTCTTCATCTTCTCCACCTTCAGCCTTCCAGAGACTGATGTACAGCATCCTTGGGGACCTGACCTTCTGCATCTGTTATGTAGGTGACATTCTGATATGTTCCAGATCCCACAAAGAACACCTGCAACACATCCAAACGTTCCTGCAGCACCTGCAGGAGAACGGCCTCGTCGTCAGGTTCGATAAATGCACCTTCGGCATTGAAAGAGTCGACTTCCTGGGCCACGAGATATCCCCGGGGGGCGTCCGTCCACTCACATCGAAGGTCGCAGCCGTTACCAGGTTCCCCACCCCTACCTCCGTCAAGGCCGTACAAGAATTCCTGGGGATGGTCAACTACTACAGGAGGTTCATCCTCGGGGTCGCGCATACCATGGCCCCGCTGATGGAGATCCTGAAGGGCCGCCCGAAGGCCTTAGTCTGGGGACCCGACCAACAACAGGCCTTCTCCCTGACGAAGGCCGCCCTTGCCGATGCAACCGCCTTGGCCCACGAGGACCCCAACGCCCCCCTCCAGCTGACGATGGATGCCAGCAACATCGCCTGTGGGGCCGTCCTGGAGCAGGTCATCGCCGGAGGCCCCCAGCCCATCACCTTCATCAGCAGGAAGTTCAGCCCTGCAGAGTCCCACTACAGCACCTTTGACAGGGAACTGTGTGCAGTGTATTGGGCAGTACGTCACTTCAAGTTCCTCCTGGAGGGTACGCCCTTCACAATCTGGATGGATCGCCAGCGGCTGGTCCATGCCTTCACAAAGCAGGGGACGATGGTCTTCCAGGCAGAAGCGGCTTGCCACGCGGAGTTCATCTGCACAATCAAATACCTCCCTGGCAGGAAGAACCCTGTATCAGACGCCCTCTCGAGGATTGAGCTCAATGTGGTGCAGCTCGGGATTGACTACGGGGACCTCGCCCGGGAGCAGACCACTGACCCAGAGATTCCAGCCTACTGCACCGCCATCACATCGCTCAGGTGGAAGGATGTGCCCCTCGCTCCTGGGGGCCCAACACTGCTGTGCGACATAAGCACCGGCCAACCCTGCCTACTGGTACCCGCCTCCCGCCGCCGTCTGGTGTTTGATATTATCCACAGGCTGTCCCACCCCTCCGGCAGGACGACGGCCGAGCTGTTGGCAGAGAAATTCGTCTGGCACGGTATACGGAAGGACGTGAGGGCCTGGGTGAGACAGTGCATCCGGTGCCAGACCAGCAAGGTGGGGCGGCACGCCGAGTTGGGGTTGGGCGAGTTTCCCCAGCCGGAGAGGCAGTTCGGACACATCCATGTAGACGTGGTAAGCCCCCCTTCCCCCATCAGGTGGAGCCAGATATCTCCTGACGATCGTCGACCGCTCAACCAGGTGGCCTGAAGTGCCAGTGAGGGCGCAGAGGCCCTCTTCTCCAGCTGGATCAGCCGGTTTGGTGTCCCAGACCACATAACCACCGGCAGGGGTCCTGCCTTCCTGTCCAAGCTGTGGTCCGCCCTGGCGCGCCTGCTGGGGACCTTTCACCACACCACCACCGCCTACAGCCCCACGGCCAACAGATTGGTGGAGAGATTCCACAGGTCCCTGAAAGTGTCCCTCATGGCCCACTGCGCCTCTGAGGATTGGAAGTACCAGCTGCCTGGGGTCCTCCTCGGGCTGAGGACCTTGCCCAGAGCCAAAGGCAACCCGTCCGCAGCAGAAAAAGTCTACGGGGAGCTCCTCGTAGTCCCGGGCGAACTCATCACGGAGGATCGCCACAACCTGACAGTCCAGAGGCTCCGTGACATGGTCAGGAAGTTTGCCCCTGCCAGTGGACATATACCGATAGGACGTCACCTTTCACGCCTCCCAGCCTGTCCTCCACCACCCACGTCTTCGTCAGGAACAATGCCGTCCACCCACCCTTAACCAGGCCCTACAGGGGCCCTTCCACGTGCTGGAGAGAAACGCCAAAGCACTCCGGTTGGCCATACATGGGAAAGACAAATGGGTGTCTGTAGACTGCCTCAAGCCCACCCTGTTGGAGGGAGATGTCGACAACACCACGCAGCACCCTCCACAGGCACCGTCGCCCCGCAGCCAGCCCAACCTGAAAGGAAGTCGCGTGGCCGCCCCCGAAAGCATTCAGGCAGCGCCATAGACAGCCGCTCCCACTCACACCGCATCCCCTACCTGGCTTCGCGGAGCCTAGGCACTCTCCAGCAGCCCAGCAGATACCTAGTTTGATCAGATGCTACCTATGTCTTGGGAGGGTGAGTATTGTAAAGTCCCCGCTCAACGGGTTTTCTGTGGTGAACCTCCCGTTTTCTGCAGTGCCTTTCCCACAAGCCTAGGTCACGCTAAATAGCCACATTTTTATCTATGTAAATATGTATCTATTACTGATTTATTTATGCCTGTTTACATTGTACATGTGTCATTTTACTTTTCATGTAATTTGTATTTGCCTTTCCTGTGTCACATTGAGAACAATTGACCTCGGGTCAACTGTATCCTATTGTATGCCTTTGTATGACGTATGCACGCTGCTTTATAAGGTGACCTGCTTTCCCAGTAAACCAGCAGTACTTGTCCACCTGCTCATTATTTTGCACCTCTTACACCCTCTCAAGGATCCAGATCGATTCCTTACAACTCGGGATCAGTTACGAGGACCTCGCCCGCGAACAAGCTGCTAACCCTGAGACCCCAGTCTACCGTACAGCCATCACATCACTGAAGTGGAAGGATGTGCCCTTCGGCTCAGGAGGCTCAACATTACTGAGTGATGTCAGTACCGGACACCCAGCCCCCTGGTACCCACCACCAGACGTCGGCTGGTCTTCGACATCATCCACGGCATATCCCAACCCTCCGGAAGGACAACAGCCAGACTGCTGACAGAGAAGTTCGTCTGGCACTGCATACGGAAAGACGCAACAGCCTGGACAAGACAGTGTATGCAGTGTCAGGCAAGCAAAGTGGTACAGCACACCGAATCGGGAGTGGGCGAATTTCCCCAGCCAAAGAGACGCTTTGGGCACATCCACATCGACGTAGTGGGTCCTCTTCCCCCATCAGGAGGAGCCAGATACCTTCTGACAGTTGTCGACCACTCCACCAGGTGGCCCAAAGCTACGCCCATGGAAGAAGCCACCTCCAGTGCATGTGCAGAAGCCCTCCTCTCCAGCTGGATCAGTATTAGTAGGCACTCGCCCGAATTACTGGCCTTAATATCAGGCCCAGCGCCATCCATCTCTGCCCTGTGGAACCAACCCATTACATAATAGTTCTCTGGAACAACCTTGCACTTGGTGCCAGTGCCATCTTGCAAAAGGGCTACTTCCATTACTAGTGGTACCACCTACTGGCCCACAACATTGCATAATCACACTCTGACAAAGCAGAGTGCCATTTCCATTCCATGCCATTTCTTGCACGGCCACTAATTACCTATTCATCTGTGCCTATACTGCACAGCCTAGAGGCAATGCCTTCCTATGCATTGCCACTTTGGCACTGCTAAACCCATCCACACCAAATCATCCAGAGTAGTTGAAATATTCAACACCTCAGCAACTCAGTAAAATGGCCACCTATGCAGAGGTAGTCACTATCAGTGAGCAGATAGGACAGAAAGCAGGCGATACTGGAGGTCAGTTATGAGCTTTTGTAAAAATGATGGTAAATGAATGGCTTAGAAGACACCATTGTCACCCATCCAAAGGGGGAGCCCTTCCGCAAGGGTCGCCAGTTGGGGGGCCTATCTTTGTAGCACCTCCCAGATAGCCCACATCATCATCAGGTCTTCGCTCTCGAGAACCACCACAGCAAAATCTCCCTCATACTGGAAGACCAGGTACCTACGAAAGTGTTGATGGACGTAGGACAAAATTCCCAACTGTCTCATTAAGGGTTCTTACACCCCAGCAAAGTAGGATCAGTGCCTTCGGAGTAGTCAATTTCCTTCCTGGAGACTATGATCTTGTAAGACAGAGTCTCCTGATTCGGCTCCTTCTTGATCCTGAAATGGGGCTTTATCCTTCTAATTTCCCATCAGACGTTCCAGTTCAGTCCAGCCCTGATGTCGAGACTCAGCAAGAGCCTACACCTGCTCCAGACCCACAAGCTAAGGGCTGGACTCCCTTTAAGTGGTGGAGGCAAAAGTTCTGCGCTTTGTGCAGCATGCACAGGCACTCCCAAAGCTCTACCCAGTGTCCCACGAGGTCCGCTACATCTCCGAAAGAATCCCCAATTGAGTATTACTGGGAGTCACTGCAGTACGAACTAAATGGAAGAGCTTGCCACGTTGTTCTCCCTGACAATGATTCAACCTGGATCGAGTGGCTGTTACACCCCCTGGCTGATATAGAGGCCAAGGGCTCTATTACTGAACGGGATGTGCTACCTGAGGATGCCCAAATCAGCAAGGACGAGGGAATGACTTTTGAGTGGATGGATGGCATCATCTGAACGATTCCTACCATTCTCCTGAGGGTGAGACTTGTCCACAGACTCACTGGCATAACAATAAAGCAGTGCCACCTGCCTGGGAGGCACCACCTCACACTAGGCCGTGATCTACTGATGAACTACTTCCCATGGACTGAATCCCCTCCAGCAGACAAGCTGGTGCCTTGCCTAGAGTCAGTGCCTCCACCTGGCCTGTATAGTGCTCCCTCCCATTTGGTCACTGAGCCCCTCCCAGATTTAGATTCTGGCCACTTGAACCGTACACCTAAGTTGACATCTGGCACAATTGACACCAACGTAGCTGACGGCACTCCTTCAATCCTTGTGCCTGAGCCTGCTTCAGTGCCAGGGCCAGAGGAATCTCTTGCAAAATGCAAACCTCTTGCATATTCAATTCCGTCCTTTACATCAGGAAAAGCAGAGCCAGCAAAAAACCCAGGACTCATTCCCAAAGGTGATTATGAGGAGAAATCTTTAACCTCCTCATTCCTAGCCTCCGGCAAAGAAGGATCTCCACCAGTGCCAGACAGCATCTCTACTGCGGAACGTGTCAGCTTTCTCCCCTCCTCTCCCATCTTACGCCTTGGCAGCTCCCCAACCTCACAAACTGAGGATCCATCTTGGCACTCCTTTTCTACTTCCTGCCTCGGTGGCTCCACAGACTCGCAACTTGCAGCTGCATCTTAGCTTCCCTTTCCGGTGCCAGTCCTAAACGAAGAGGCACCCTTTCCTCCTGAAATCAGTGACACGATAGTGCCACCCAGTGCCAAACACTCCCAGATGCCCACCATTACCGTGGCCATTCCTAGAAATTCCCACCTGATTCGGGAAGACAAGGTTCCTCATGGGGCTGAAATTGATAGATATGACCTTATCACCATCGAGAGTATAACTTACATCATGATGGCACTCCCAAATGTTCACTTAGGGGTCACCACACTCCACAGAACTAAAATCTGCACGTGCAGTAACTACACCCCTTCCTGGAGGCCATGACCTCCTTCTGGGACAGGAACCTCGTTTACAGCCCTCCTATAGGCCATCCAGGGGCCCTGTACCTTCCCATGCCTCGTCAGGCACTCCTGGCAAAAATTTCCTGCCAGTGCCACTTGAGTGCCCTGAGCAGTGCCAGTCTCTGTCCACCATGGATGTTGAGGAATTTCTCATTCCTGAAGGCTCCGCCTTTCCTCCAGGACAGGAGGCTATGCCCTCAACTAACTCAGCAACTACAAACCCAGTGCTTCCCAAAAGTAACTGGAAGGCTACCTGCATCAAGGGGCTAAGCTTCCATTGCTATAGCTTGAAGATCAAGTGTTTAAAACATGAACACTAATCGAGCAGAGTTGTTCCCTCGGCACTGGTGCCTCAGCTCAGTGCCATGTACATATTCCTCATAGCCTTAGTCAGTAAGTTAATCTAAGTCTTGGCCTTACTAGAGCCAATGAGCTCTCCTCGCACTCATGCCCATATGGCACAGTGTCCCATTTTAAGTGAGTATCTTGGCACCCAACCAGAGTAGGATGCTACGTTACTCCTATACTCTAACTTTCTGTCAATGTTTAACTTTCATTTTCTTCTTGTAATGTTAATCATTTATGAACTCACTTTATGATTTATAACAACCCATCGTTGCCTGGCCCCCACTTTTGTTTTGCATCGCACTCTGCCAAATGCAGAGTGCCAACTGCCAGATCTCCTGGCCCTATGAGTCTTTGACTTTCCGTCCATGCAAATTACTTGCATGGCAACTTTAGTGCCATTTCTGGCGCAGTGGCCTGTTGTACCCAAGTACTGTGACATCACCTAACGTAAGCCCACGAGTACTTCATTTGTACAGCCTCGTCAAGGCAAACTAACCACCACATGACTTTACATAACAAAGTTAACTGAACATTTAAGTGCATGATTACCCCTTGGATATTATGCTGGTAATAATCTTATAACCGTATTCTTATGTTGTTACATTAAGTCATGAGACATACATTCAATAAATACTTTTGCTTATAATTTGCCATATATGCTGCTTTACAGTAACAACAAAATATGCTCAAAGTATTAACTTCTAGCAGCAATACCATTCCGCGATAACATAATTATTAACACTGATATAACATAATTTGCAGTTAATTTTACTACAGAAATACTGATTTTAAGCTAATTAGAGCAACCAAGGGTAAATAAGAAGAGAAGATAATATTAAAGCCAAGTTGCCTTGCTTGTAGACATTCTCACCCAATTGAAGGTGTGATATGTCAACTTGTCGGGGGAGTTGCAACAGGGAATACCCTTCCCAAGTCAACTCGCCTTTCAAGAGCCTTGTTTTCAAAGAACTTAAAGTAAAATAATTTTATCTCACTGCTGACACAAACAATCGGTCGGGGAGAAATTGCTTCTGACTGCGTTAAGCCCCCTTCCAGGTTAATAAGCTGCCCTTGGAGATAATCCCCACTCGTCCGATGGCAGAAGTGAAAATCGGATGGACCACATGGCGCACAAGCAACCTACAAGGTTAAAGCCCTTACCACATGGTCAGCAGAGCTACCCATGAGGTCATGGGTAGCTCGTCAAAAGCCATATGTCTCAAGATAGAAAACGGACGACACTATGGAGAATGGGAAAATTAATCCAGCAGAAGGCATAAAAGGGGCCGCACCCTTCTTGCTCGAGAGAGACACGACAGAGACACACCCGGACGCAGATACGACACAGACTGCTACTTGACCTCCACTCCTTTAGAGCCTGTTCCCCCCACGTGACTGCCTATCTAGTCTAGTATCTTTCCATTGCCAATTTCCCAAATACCTCCCCCACCATTTGTTGGTACATCTACGAGGACTCATCTCTCTGGAATAAGGTCAAATGTCAGGAATCTGTGGTTTACCAGTCACGTAATTCTTTTCCTTGTGCTAACCATTTTCCGCTTTCCAATCGCAATTCTCCTTTAGACCTGACTTTGTTATTAGCTTGTGTTCGTAAGTGGTTTTAACAGTGTTTTATAGCCAAGGAAACTTGGCGCCATCAGCACACCCTCGAACCTGCAGTTATGCTAATTCTGCCATGTAGTCGTATGCATTTTCCACTGCAGATGGAGTTTTCTCACTATGGATCTTTTGCTTCGATTGTGTTTTATTGCCGAGGTTTTTTATTGCCGAGGTCATCCCACTGCAATGTAATCCTCAGTGCCATCGAATTGGAATTCCTGTCACCTTCAGTTATCATCTTTCCATCATAATTTTGTACTCTGGCAGGACCCTATTTATCTGTCTAAATTATTCCCACCTTCTGATTTTGTCACTATAAATATATGTGATTTTAGTTTACCTAAGAGTATCTCAATTTCTCCCTTCTAGTAAAGCCCTCAGCTCATTACCTATTCTTATATTCTGTTAGTCCAGGAATTTTAGGTAGATGAACGTCATCTTGTAGTAAAGTTACTTTCAGATTAAAACATTAATATATATATATATATATATATATATATATATATATATATATATATATATATATATATTTATATATATATATATATATATATATATATATATATATATATATATATATATATATATATATATATATATATATATATGAGTTTAACTTCTATGTATAGAATTCACTCCAGTGTATTTTATGTGAAACGAGACCTTATTATTATTATCAATATTATATATATATATATATATATATATATATATATATATATATATATATATATATATATATATATATATATATATATATATATACATATACATATATATATATTTATATATATGTGTGTGTGTGTATATATATATAATATATATATAAAGCCATTTTCCTTTGGGGAAATTTGGACCAAGAGAAAAACAAAACACTAGTCACTGCTCCATTCATACTTTGCTGGGTTGTGAATAAACCACATGTGCAGACAACTTTTCATACATGTACACACAGAGCCCATCAGCAGCTGGTCAGATCCCTGTGCACATGCGCCATTCACCACTATCTTGCTCTTGCATGCAAGAAATATTGTGACAATGTTATGCCATATGGACATCCGTGGTCATTCCTTGACATTTTTCTTTGTCAAACGTTTTATTCAATGTGTCTACCCATAAACAATCCTGAAGTCATGATTAATATATTTTTTATTCAATTATAGATAATGCCTTTTGTTACAGAGATGCAGGAAGGACTTGTTTAATTTTAAATAAGTATCAGTAATTGCAGTAATTGCTGTTACTCAACCCTTCAAAGGTGAGAGTGAGAGTTAGCCCGAGATGAAGGAAGTCTAACCCTTTACCCCATCCTCTAGCCGATGTTCCCTTTTTTACAAGCAGATGCGCTAAGCAACCTCAGAGAGTTCGATGACCCAGAGGTAATATAGATAACCCCCTTTCACTCAACTGCCTAAGATCAGAAGTGTTAGCAGTGACATTTATGTCTATTCCCTTCTCTCCTTACAAATGAATGGAAACTTGCAATCGACATTTAAGAAACACCAGCTTTATTGCCCTAGGAGGCCTGAAAGGCGAATGAGCTCCTCTACTGATTGTTGTTGCCAGACGTACGTCAGCCTCGGTGCAAACTTTTAAAGGCTGGAGAGGGTAGGTCACATCTTTTTTATCTGACCCTAGCAATGAGAACAACCTGAACTAAAGCTGGTCTTGAGGGAAGCCGTCCTGCAAGACTGTCCCTACCAGTGGTGACCTTAGTTGTTGTGAAAGCCAGAGACTGTAGCACCAACTTGCTTACTTCCAAGGTATCTCTAGTTCCACTGCATCCCTTATTCAGCGTTTTTCAAACTTTTCTTCATGTAACCCCCAGTAAGAACTACATTTCGTACTGCGACCCAGTATGCCTGTGTAATAAATCAGACACAATGTACGAATTATGTTCCTTACAGTATGTATGCGTGACAAATGATAATTACATAGTTCTAGATAAAGCCTATTCAGTTAACGGCATATTTCAATTTTTAGGAAGAATATAGAAGATGAAAAGATACATTGTGCATAAAAGCCTAGCAAAAATGGCACAGCGAACAATATTTTTGAATTTTTCATTTAATGAGGAGGCTGTGCTTGTATTTGGTTTTTATATGGTAAATGAGTAATGAGTACGATGAGATTGTTGCTATCGCTTGCTTCATTTTTTGTGTGGATTTTTTTTCTGTTTGTTGTAACCCATTTTACTTATTTTGTGACCCACTGATGGATCGGGAACCGTAGTTTGAAAAACCCTGCCTTATACTGTCGTCCCCCTTCGTTAAGGACATCGGGAGACTGACATTATTATGCCTATGCAAGCCACATTGCACTGCCCATGGCATATTAGCGCTGTATTACGATACTCTGCACTCCAGCAGAGGAGGCCAGTAACAGATGTTCCACTCAAGTATGGAAATGCTCAGGTCTCTTATGATAACCAAGTGAGAAGGTTATTGCTCAGTAAAATTCCAGTTCTCAAAGTGGCAAAGTAAAGAGAGGTCAATGAGAAGTTCATTTGTCTTTAGCTCCTTTTCTTGGTTGTGTCTAATAATTATCGTTATCATGCAGTCTTCTGAATGTCACATGTTTGTGAAGAAAAGAGAAATAACTTGTTGGAATGTTCTTATTATAGCCATACAATTAATTATTAAAGTCAGAGATTAACGTTTACTGTCAATAATTATCAGGCCACGACTCTATCCTTTCTGTAAACATAATCATGGACATAAACTCTACTGTTTCATCTGTTATTAATGGTTAGATGTCTACCATAGCTGAATCTGTAAAGTCACCACATCGCCGTCAGCGGAGTCTCCTTCGGGTGCGTCATTCATTAAGTCTCCGCTGAGCAAGTTTTCTTTGGTGACTTCCCACTTTCTTCACCACACAATTCACTACGCCTAACGTGCCAGGTCACGCATTTTCTACCATTTAAACTTTACATGTATTTGTTCAACTGTCATAAATTATGTATCGTGTGTTTCTTTATTCGCAGGCATCAAGATTATATCCATATTGAAATTCTGTACGTTTTTGTATTGTAAATTGTACTTGCTCACTGTATATTATTGTTAATTGTTTTGACCTCAGGTCACACTCAATCTCATTGTCTTCTCCGCGTTCGGCGCCAGTCACGCTATATAAACTGCCTGAATCGTAACTTTACCTGCTCGTTTCTTTTGCACTTCATACAGTGGTGACCCCCCCGGAGTATCCCGGAGCCATTAGCGGACCGACACGGCGACTCAGTCTTGGCTCCAGGAATTCTCCAACGCTCTTAGCGGACTAAACACGGCACTGTAACCAGCGTCACTAACGGACTCACACGGCGCACGGAAGTGCGTTTTGAAGCAAGCACTCCACTCCAGTAAGAGGGCATGGACGCGAACATCCCCTCCTTCTTGCAGTTAACCGCGGACCTCGCGGACTCGGAGGTCTACCTTCCTCCCATCTCACCCATGCCCGTCCCCGCACCGAGGCCCTCCCGCACCTCCACACCCATGCCTGCGCCCCGAACACTCCATGGCCCGGCAACACAGTTGCAAGCCGCCCTGTCCATAAAGTTGCTACCGTTCATACAGGGGAACCCAACGATGTGGCTCTGTAGGGTCGAGAGCCACTTCAGGGTAGCGCACCTGACGGACGAAATTCTGCAGGCGTCATACGAAGGCCCTCCAGGCGTGCTCCTACCTATCGCCGAGGCGGCCGCCCGGCGCGCATCGACCTGCCATCAACCCATGGCATGACTCAACGCGTAGACGATGGAGCATGGTCGAGGACCTCCTTCACTACCAGACTTCGACAGCAGGAAAGCGGCGGAAATAAGCCTGTCGGCGGGAGATCTACTTTGCCGAAACCTCCTCCGGAGGTCCGCACCCAAGATTCCTCACCCCTACACCATGCTCTCGATGATCTCATCCAAGCGGCGCAGCACCTCACGGACTGTGTGAAGGCCACGCAGCGCTAACAGCGCCCACACAGTCAGTCAGCTCTGTCCAGCAGGAAGAAGAACGGAGCAGGGCGCCAACGCCGCCGCCAGGAGATGTTCCACCGCCCACAACAGATGGAGTTCCCGCCAACCATACTACAAGTGGTTCGGGCAAAGATGCGAACTGCCTGCTGCCCTGCTCGTTCGCCTGTTCAAAAACGGATGTGGCGGCGGCCAGCAGGACAAACCGCCATGGCAACCGAAACCCAGGGGCCCAGAACCAGTAGGCTTTACGCCAGCGACACTGTCTCCGCAGATGATGCTGGTCGACACAGGGGCCTTTAGATCGATCTTCCCAGCATCAGGGAGGACCGAACCAGAAACCAGACCTGGCCGCTTCATGGCTGCCAACGGATCCCCCCATCCTCTCCTATGGCACAGGCCCTGTCGATCTCCATCCTGGGCCAGAATTACTCCTGGGACTTCATCGTCAAGAGACGGACCCACTTCTGGGTGCTGGACTTCCATGCGCACTTTGGCCTGCTGTCGACGTGGGCGTGGCGCCTCGACACTGACTCCTGCTGGTCTCTCCCATTGACAGCGGGACCCAAGGCACCCACCATCAGCTCTGTCGCCCCCCACCAGTACACACACATGCTGACGGAGTTTCCCGAAGTGTTCAAGCCCGAACTCCGCCAAGTCCCCAGGGCCCCAGCCAAACGTGGCATATACCATCACATAATAACTAAAGTCCCCCCTACACATGCGAAGTTCCGAAGACTTCCCCCACAGCGCCTTCAGGAGGCGAAGAAGGCATTCGCAGAGATGGAGTGGATGGGAATCTGCAAAAAGGCCTCCAGTCCGTGGGCCTCTGCCCTCCACATGGTGCAGAAACCGGATGGCTCCTGGAGACCCTGCGGCGACTACAGGCGTCTTAACATTGCAACGGAGCCCGACCACTACCGCTTGCCGAACATGCAAGACCTCATGGCCTCCTTTCATGGAGCCAAGGTATTCACTAAATTAGACCTTCTAAAATCATACTTTCAGGTACCCGTCGACCAGAGGATATATCAAGACTGCCATCATCACGCATTTCGGGTCCTCGTGTTTGCTCTTCCACCCGGATTGAGGAATGCCGGGGCGACCTTCCTGGGGACCTGAAGTTCTCGTCTGCTCATTGATGACATCCTCATATTTTACAGGTCTCACAGTGAACACAAAAGCACATCCAGGGCAGTCCTGCAGCGCCTCAAGAGAATGGCCTCGGCCATGCGTTTTGACAAATGTACCAAGGCCCAGAAAGCCGACTTCGCTTGGTCACGAGATAGCAGGCGTCCAGCCCACTCACATCAAAAGTAGCAGCCGTCTACCAGGTTCCCCACCCCCACCTCCGCTCAAGGCCGTCAGGAGTTCTGGGATGGTGAACTTCTACAGGCGAGTTCATCCCCGGGTCGCGACACCACGGCCCTGACGAAGTTCTCAAGAGCCAACCAAAGTCCCTGTCTTGGGACCAGCCAGCAGCAGGCCTTCTCCCTGACGAAGGCCGCCTCGCGAGGCCAACTGCCTTGGTACACCAGGATCCCAGGGCCCCCCTCCAGCTAACAACAGACACCAGCAATGTCGCCTGTGGTGCTGTCCTGGAGCAGGTCATCAACGGCGGCCCCCAGCCCATCGCCTTCTTCAGCAAGAAATCCAACCCCGCAGAGACCCGCTACAGCACCTTCGACAGGGAACTCTGCGCGATGTACTGCACAGTCCGGCACTTCAAGTTCCCCCTGGAGGGGATGCCCTTCACAATCTTCACGGACCACCAGCCATTGGTTCACGCCTTCACTAAGCAGCAGCGCCACTTCTCAGCCATCGCCAAATTCACCTGCTCCGTCAGGTACCTCCCTGGGCAGAAAAATCCGTAGCAGACGCCCTCTCCAGAGTCGAGCTGAATGCAGTGCAGCCTCGTGGTAAACTCTGAAGACCTCGCCAGGGAACAGGCGCTGACCCAAATTCCCCAGCCTACCGCACGCCATCATGTCCCTTAAGTGGCGGGACGTGACCGCCGCCTCAGGGGCCTGGCAAGTCTCTCTGTGACATCAGTGCAGACAGCCTTGCCCCCTTGGTTCCAGCCTCACCGCGCCAGGTATTCGACATCATTCACGACCTCTCACATCCTCTGGCAGAACTCCGCCAAGCTGCTGTCAAAGAAGTTCGCTCTGGCACGGGATGCAGAAGGACGCCACATCCTGGGCGAAACAGTGCCTGCAGTGCCAACCAGCAAGGTGGGTCATCACACACAGTCCGGGATAGGCGAGTTCCTGCAGCCAGAGCGCCGTTTCCAGCCACATTCATGTCGACGTCGTCGGTCCCCTTCCTCCATCAGGGCGGTCAGATACCTCCCACGGTGGTAGACTGGCTCAACAAGGTGGCCCGAGCCACACCGATGCAAGAAGCCACCGCAACGCGGCGCGAGGCCCTGCTTTCCAGTTGGGTCGCCTTCAGCATCCCCACCACATCTGGCAAATCGGCCCCGCCTTCCTGTCCGAGTTAAGTGGTCCGCCCTGGCTCAGCTGCCGGGAACCCGCATTTACACCACCACGGCATACAACCCGGCGGCCAATGGCGCAGGTCGCAGCGTGATTCCACAGGTCCCTGAAGGCGTCCTCATGGCTCGGCTGCACCGCTGAGGACTGAAACATCAGCTGCCATGGGTCCTCCTCGGTTTGAGAACCACCCCCAGAGCTGGCCACCCCGTCCCAGCCAAAAACCTACAGAGAGTCCTTGGTCCCAGGCTAACTTGTGACAGATCGCCACATCCCATCACTGCAGAGGCTCCATGTGGTCAGCAAGTTCGCCCCTTGCAAGCGCACATACACCGTGTTGGCCACCACACCCGCCAGGCTGTCATCCGCCACCACGTCTTACGTCCAGGTTTCCACGCCGTCCATCCGCCACTGACCAGGCCCTACAGGGCCCCTTCCGCGTGCTGGAGCGGAACAGCAAGGCGCCACCTGCTGGCACTCCCGGGAGGAACATTGGGTTTCAGTAGACTGGTAAAGCCCGCCTTCCTGGAGGAGAGCACAGGCGTCACGCAGCGCAACCTGCCCAGCCACCTTTTCACAGCCAGGCCGCGCAAGAACGGCGCGCCGCGGCCGTCCCAGGAAGGGCCTCCCGCATCAGCAGCCCAGCAGCCTCATGCGCTGGGCGCCCCTCGTCCTCTCAAAAGCCGTGGGCACCCTTCAGCCGCCCCAGCAGATACGCAGATTAATCAGACGTGTCCTACGTCTTTAGGGGAAGTATTTGTAAAGTCACCACATCGCCCTCAGCGGAGTCTCGGTCGTCATTCATTAAGTCTCTCCCGCTGAGCAAGTTTTCTTTGGTGACTTCCCACTTTCTTCACCACACAGTTCGCTACGCCTAACGCGGCCAGGTCACGATTTTCTACCATTTAAATCCATGTATTTGTTCAACTGTCACAAATTATGTATCGTGTATTTTCTTCGTGCCTTGAGCATCAAGATTATATCCATATTGGAATTCTGTATGTTTTTGTATTTATGGGTGCTTGCTCACTGTATGTGTATTGGTATTTTTGACCTCAGGTCACACTCAATCTCATTGTCTTCTGCGGTTCGGCGCCAGGTGACACTTTATAAACTGCCTGAATCTGTAACCCAGTAGCTTTTGCATATGTTTCTTTTGCACCTCTTACAAATCCCTCATCTGGGTCTGCAAGCTGTGTCATCTTCTTTCAGCTACTTGTCTGATGCTCTTCTTTCGATTTTAATGCTGGTATTCCATTTCTTGTTTTGTGTCTTTGGTTTTGGGCTTTTTTTTTTTAAATTCTTATAGAAACTGATATAAGCATTTTTCCTTTGACTTAATTTTTGTATGCCGTTTATTTGTAGGTTTTCATAGAGCAAGATAAATTCAGTATTTTTAAAAGTTCACTTTTTACATAAATCACTGCATAGCTGTGCATTTACTCGCCTTCTTTGTAAATTACTCCTGTTATCACTTTAATTGCCTTTAAATTCACCTGAATGTAAGTCCCTTTGCTAGTCAATTTAGAGGCGCTTACTACTGTACTTTGGGGATCTTTTGAGATTCAAGATTGTATGGTCATGTTCTTGCTTATTAGTTGGCTCTGATCTCTTGTAGTTGACTGCGATGCTTTTACTGAGAGGAAATATGCTCTCATAAATAATGACATATTAAAATGATATAAAAAAGTTGGATTACATTCTAAAGTAAGTCCCAGGTAGAGAGCTAAGAAGGGAAAGTATCTTGGTGGTATATATCTTTTGAAATGTTCTCAATCAAAGCAAGAGCTAATATGAGGTTTCAATACACTGTCCTGTCTTTCAGTTTTGGTAACTATTGTCACCACGGTGACTATAGAATAGGATGTAGAATTAAGGCCAAAGGCCAAGCACTGGGACTTATGAGATCGTTCAGCGCTGAAAGGGAAATTGGCAGTAAGATGGTCTGAAAGGTGTAAAAGGAGGAAAACCTCGCAATTGCACTAGGAAACAATAGTTAGAGAGGGTGGAAAGTCAGATGGAAGAAAGAGAATGTGAACGGAGATGCAGTAAAAGGAATGAAAAGGGTTGCAGCTACGGGTCGAAGGGACTCTGCAAAGACAAGAAGAGTGCCTACAGTGCACACGTGAGTACACTGAGCAGCACTGGCACAGGTGAGGAATGCAACCCACCCCTACGGGAACAGTGACTATAAAGTATCTTCTTTCCCTGCAGAGGTTTCCTCTTTTAATTTTATGAGATTATTTAGACAGCGGAATAAAGGAAGGAGTGTGATTAGTTACACTAAAAAATAAGAGTGAAATCTCTTGGGTTCAGTTTAAGACTAAGCCGGAGGAAGAGGTAAACTCATGTTTCTTTTTTTTTGTCATGTGTAGCCTCCTTTTTCACAAAGGCACCTCTGGAAAGAGTTCTGCTCTTTATCATAGAAAAAAAGTAAAAGAAAAGAATGTACCAATCTAACCCTGAAACCGACAAAAATGTATGTTAATCAAGCTACGCGTGACGATTCCCCTTTACATTCAGTAATTTTGTGGCCAAACTTTCTACGTAGCAATACGGTCCTCGACATTTAACATATTCGCTATCTTCACGTGGAATTCTCAGGGGCTTTCCTTTTACTGATCATGAATTGGAAGAGATACATAAACAACAGCTTTCCCTTAATAAAGGTGATAATATTAATAAGATTTAAAATTGTTGGCAGTAATGAAACAAAAAAAAAAAAAAAGAAATTGGAAGGATACACTGTTTTTTGGAAATTCTAGTTAACTATGAAAACTTGAAATTACATAACAAGGTATATGAAAAAATTCTATACTGCTAGTACATTCACTATTATTCCAGCCACAGAGAAACAAATTCACAGTTGTGTAACTTTAAATATATCTTAAAAATTAAATCATACAGAGACTCTGTACGATTCCCCTTTGAGTAGATAAACCGTACAGATTGTCGAAAGCTCTCTGTATAATTTTATTTTCAAAGAAATTTGTAGTTACATAACTGTCGATTTGTCTTTCCATTAACAAGACTCATGCTACTATGAATAATTTTTAATTTCAGCCAGTGTGAGAACATAAAATCAAGCATAATAATGGGATGATTTTAAAGAGGCCGGAGATATTACGAACCTTATTTTTTTAGACGATGCAGTTTCTGAACAAAGAAAAAACAAATAAGAATGAAGGCAAAACATGAAATTCCATCACACCGCTGAGTTAGACTAACTCGCCTGAGGCGTAAGAATTGAAAGGTACAAGTTTGTTTCGCCTAAGAAAGAAATATTTGCACAAAACAAATTCAAACCTGAGGTCTTCAGCAGTAAGAGACAAGCAGGAGCATATGCTTAATCGCTTCCTTAAAATCTACTGAACTGGACTAACAAATTTAACGTCTATTTGTGTATTGCTTATTACCTAAGCTTCTAAAGAGTTAAAACTACCAAGAAGCTTAACATTAACCTAGTTTACCTCCATAAAGCTGACCTTATATTGAGTGCACGCCAGCAGTGTAAGAAGAAGACTGCCATGCTCACCAGTAGAGAAGTCTCATTATTTCAAAAGCTGACTTTATTCCGGAAATCATCGGCCACTGGATAATATTGTAAAGCAGACCCTGCCCAGCCTCTCTTCTTTTTGTTTCTCTGCTATGGAGGCGGGAATGTGATGAAATAATATTTTAGCCTCATGTAGCCTGTTGCGAATGGTTTGGGCTTCAATTTGAAGGAAAGGCATAATGTTCTCTTTTGAAAGCAACAACGGTTGTCAGGGGAGTTAGGCAGGTCGTTTTCCAGTTTTTTAAATAGATTATTATATTTCCTCTTTCTCGCTGTCTTCGTCCATCTATACATGGTTATTCTATTTATGCCAAGCTGCCGAGCAATATCTCCCATAGAAACATTAACCCCATGCAATCGAATGATCGGTGACCCGAGAGATAATGTGGTGTGGTTGAGTCTGTTATCCATCTTATCGGTGTAAGTGAAGATGATACAGTTTAACTTCCTGCCTAAGTTGTGGCGTCAAACAATAAAATACGATGTTACGAGTTTTTTTTTTTTGTGCTTTAGACAACGGTTATGGTAGATTTATTTCTACCTCTAATCATATAATTTCGTTGATGAGTATCCAATATTATCTTTTAGTTAATATGCTTTATCTGGATGCTAATTATAGTTTTTCTTTGACTTTTTTACCCTACCATCTGACGCGAAATTTTTCAAAATGTTTCAACATTTTTTGTAATGTGGATTTTTTACCCGCCATTCTTTTTTATATTGTTAACCAAAATAGAATAAGAAAAGCACATTTCCTCGTATATATCAAAAGAACAAATTATTTTTAGGTGAACAAAAACTTCTGGAAAGTGTTTCAATACATTTTTGAGTGGGTGTGTAAAGTCCCCACTCGACGGGGTTTCTATGGTGAGCCTCCCGTTTTCTACGGTGCCTTTCCTACAAGCCCGGGACCCAACAGCAATAGGCCTTTTCCCTGACGAAGGCCACCTCCCCGGCAACCCGCCAGCCCACCAGGACTGGCGCCCCCTCCAGCTGGCGACAGCGATCGTCGCCTGTGGGGCAGATCCTGAGCAGGTCGTCGCCGGGAGCCCCCAGCCCATCGCCTTCTTCAGCAGGAAGTTCAGCCTCACGGAGTCCCGCTACAGCATCTTCGACAGGGAACTTTGCGCGGTGTACTGGCGATGCGTCACTTCAAGTTCCTCTCCTGGAGGGTACGCCCTTCACAATCTGGAAGGACCACCAGGCGCTGCTGGTCCTTCACAAAGCAGGGGGACACATGGTCTTCCAGGCAGAAGCGGCATCTCGCAGCCATCACGGAGTTCACCTGCATAATCAAGTACCTCTCCGGCAGGAGGAACCCTGTAGCAGACGCCCTCTCAAGGACTGAGCTCAATGCAGTGCGGTTTGGGATCGACCACGAGGACCTCTCCCGGGAGCAGATCACCGACCCAGAGGTTCCAGCCTACTGCACTGCCATCACGTTGCTCAAGTGGGAGGACATGCCCCTCACCCCTGGGGGGCCAACACTGCTGAGCGACGTAAGCACCGGCCAACCCCGCCCCCTGGTACCAGCCTCCTGCCACCATCAGGTGTTCGACGTCATCCATGGGCCGTCCTACCCCTCCGGCAGGATGATGGCCAAGCTGTTGGCAGAGAAGTTCGTCTGGCACGGTATGCGGAAGGACGCGACAGCCTGTGCGAGACAGTGCATCTGGTGCCAGACCAGCAAGGTGGGGCGGCACACCGAGATAGGGGTGGGCGAGTTTCCCCAGCCGGGGAGGCGGTTCGGACACATCCATGTAGACGTGGTAGGCACCCTTCCCCCATCAGGCGGGGACAGATATCTCCTGACGATCGTCGACCACTCCACTAGGTGGCCTGAAGCAACGCCCATGCAAGAAGCGACTGCCAGTGCGTGCGCCGAGGCCCTCCTCTCCAGCTGGATCAGCTGGTTCAGTGTCCCGGACCACATAACCACCGACAGGGGTCCTGCTTTCCTCTCTAAGCTGTGGTCCACCCTGGCACGCCTGCTGGGGACCTCTCACCACACCACCACCGCCTACAACCCCGTGGCCAATGGATTGGTGGAAAGATTCCACAGGTCCCTGAAGGCGTCCCTCATGGCCCGCTGCACCGCCGAGGATTGGAAGTACCAGCTACCTTGGGTCCTCCTTGGGCTGAGAACCGCCCCCAGAGCCAACGGCGACCCATCTGCAGCAGAGAAAGTCTACGGGGAACCCCTCGTAGTCCCGGGCGAACTCATCACAGGAGATCGCCACAACCTGTCAGTCCAGAGGCTCCGTGACATGGTCAGGAAGTTCGCCCCCTGCCAGCAGACATATACCGATAGGATGACACCTTTCATGCCTCCCAGCCTGTCCTCCACCACCCACGTCTTCGTCCCAGGAGCGACGCCATCCGCCACCACCTTAACCAGGCTACAAAGGGCCCTTCCACTTGCTGGGCGGAACACCAAGTATTCCGGCCATGTGCATGGGAAGGACGACTGGTGTCATCAACAAAATCTCAAGCCGCCGTTGGAGAAGTCGTCGACGATACTCACGCAGCCCTCTGCAGGGACCGTCACCCCAGCAGCCAGTCCAACCCAAAAGAAAGTCGTGGGTGGCCCCAGAAGCACCCAGACAGTGCCACAGCCACTCCCACTCCCCCCACCCCCAGGCTGACTTTGAGCACTACACTCCTCCAGCTGCCCAGCAGATACCCTGGTGATCAGACTCACCCATGTCTTGGGGGTGGGTATTATAAAGTCCCGCTCAACGGGTTTTCTATGGTGAACCTCTCAGTTTTCTCACGGTGCCTTTCCTACAAACCTGGGTCACGCTAAATAACCATTTTTATCTATGTAAATACGTATCTATTACTGATTTATTTATGCATGTTTACTTTGTACATGTGTCAAGTATATTGCATCAATTCTTGTAATTTAACTTTTCATGTTGTTGTATTTACCTGTCCTGTGTCGACATTAAGAACAATTGACCTCAGGTCACCTGCATCCTATTGTATGCCTTTGTGTGACGATCCGACAGCTTTTATAAGGAAACCAACTCCAATCTCCACCCTGCAAATAGGGCATTATACCTTTTAATGTTTACCCATAAAGATTATTCTAAATATGTTTTCAAAGGCACTAAGAGTGTTCATTTCAGGGCCGTTTCTAGCTTTGTGGGGGCCCTAGGCAAGATGCTGTTTGGGGGCCCCTAGATAGATAGGTAGGTAGGTACTTCATATATCCCCGAGGGGTTTGTCAAACTGTGATGAACCAATTCCTAGCCCTTTAGATGGTCTACTAAGATGCAAGAAACTATTACACATCACATCTATTTCAAAGTGCAAAGATAATAAAAAAAACACTTAAAATAATGCTAAATTAACATCACAATCACACACTTACCAGAAAAACAACTAATAATTCACATTATTCACAGTAACAATGTATTGTCCTCAAAATGTCTGCTTCCTGGCTTTTTTATTTGCAAAGTCATCAGTGATGTCCTCATATGACACCTGCTTGCCCACCTCATGGTTGATGATAATTATTGCAAGACCAGTGAGTCTATCTTGTCCCATGGAAGACCTTAGATATATCTCGATGAGCTTCGGCTTTGAGAAGCTCCTCTCTGCTGAGGCCACAGTCACAGGCAGAGTGCAGGCGATTCTCAGGGAAACCCACAGATTGGGATGCAATTCCTCCAAATGTTTTTTGTGGATAAAGGTGAGGAGCTCAAGAGCCGTCATGTCATCTGAGGGTAACCTTGGCAAGTTTTTTACTTCCACAGCCAGTTCCTTTCCATCAATGTTACTTTCATTTCCAGTGCTTAATGTCATGCAAAGGCTGGTATGACCCCCACCTCTTCTGCTAAACTCTGGGCTTCAACCTTGGCCAGAGGATCCGTCACTCCCCTGATCTTCAGCAAAGCTTCCCTTATATTAGAGGCCTGATACCACACAGCCTCTATGCTGTTAATATGGCTCTCCCACCTTGTGTCGCTCCAAGTCTTGAGTGCAGCAATGACATGTTCCTTTAGGTGACCATCTTTGTGGCGATGCTGAAAAAAGGTTGTACAGTTTCTGTACATTGCTGAAAGGGCCAGTGACATCTGTTGAAGCTGTTGCTGCATCAGATACCACCAAGTTTAGGGAATGTGCCCCTCATGGAACATAAAGTGCACGAGGGTTCTCAAGAAATCTGGCTTGAACTTCTTTGTTCCTCCCTTTCATATTGGCACCATTATCATATGATTGTCCTCTGCAATCATCAAAGGGAATATTCAGCTCCATCAGTTTCTTCAAAATCAGTGATGACAAACCAAGGGATGTTGTTTCAGAAGCTACAAGAAATCCCATAAAATGTTGCTTGATTTCTGGTGCTCTGTCCATTTTGACAGTCCTTATGATGACTGACATCTGTTCTTGGTGGCTTACATCGGGAGTACAGTCCAAAATGACTGAATAATATTTGGACTGTTTAATCTCAGTCACCACTGTATCCACTATTTTCCCACTGATTAAGGCAATAAGTTAATTTTGGATGATATTTCCAAGATAGCTGGAATGACTGAACTGGCCACTCTCAACACGCTCAATGTGCTGCTTCATGACAGGATCAAATTTAGCAAGCAACTCCACCTCTTTTTAAAAATTCCCATTATTTTGCTGGTGCAAAGTGTTTGATGAACCTCTAAATGCAAGATTTCTCTCAGCTGGAGATTGGATGATGGAGATTAAGCGAGTCAGGACATCTCTCCAGCGCCTCTTTTTAGCCTCCAATAGTGTCCTTTCAGCTTGGTCTACTGTCTTTCCAGTTTGCAAATGGAGCTGTAAATCTTTCCAGGTCGCCGTGTGCGACATGTGTTCTGGACTGCTTTCATAACTTTTCAAAAAAACCCACCGAAACTGAAAGTACAATGTCTATGGTATACTGTGGGTTGCTTATCTAGGTTTCGGTTTGACGACCATTTTTACCTAAAATATAGGGTTTAGGGTCCCTTAACGGGAATGATGGGTCTAACGAATTATATAGCACAGAAATCTGTAGTGTCAACAACTGCAATTAATTACACAAATGCTAATAAATGAAAATTGCCATAGGTATACATATAATATAAGGTGCACATGATAAAATCTTTTACATTTTCAAATTTTAAATTTGAAAGTTAAAAATTTTCAAAGAGAATCGGGGGTCCCCTAGTGGCTTGGGAAATTTAAATTTTCCAAGCTACCCCAGGGGCCCCCCGGTGGCATGGGACCCCTAGGCAATCGCCTAGTCCATCTATAGCTAGAAACGGCACTGGAACTTCATTTTGATCCAGTATTGATAATGGTGATTAAAAACACCCATTAAAAGTTAAGTATACCTTACTTTTAACTAGACCACTGAGCTGATTAACAGCTCTCTAGGTTGGCCTGGAAGTATTAGACTTATTTTACGTGGCTAAGAACCAATTGGTTACTAACAACAGGGACACAGCTTTTGTGGAATCCGAACCACATTATAGCGAGAAATGGATTTCTATCACCAGAAATAAATTTCTCTAATTCTTCAGTAGCTGGTCGGAGACTCGAACTCGGGCTGGTAGCATGAGTCTGAAGTTGTAGAAAACAATTCCACATTAATGGAACTGTATTCATGCATTTACCCTAAAGTAAAAATACACAAAGAGCTTTCGAGAATCTGTACGTTTCTCCTTTTCAGTCTCACTAAGAGTGGAAAACCACTAACAAAGTAAAATTAAAACAACAAGCGAATTTGTTTACGAAAAGGGTAACTGGTCGTTAAAAGACATAATGGTGGATCAGGTAATACCGTCGTTTTCTGCAGATAGACCTAGTCTCCTGGAACCGGTACTTCTATAATGCTGTCATTCTGAAGTTGACCAACAACAACATGAATGCCGATAGCATGAGCTACTGGAAGTAACCGAGTTACCTGAGTGGAGTAAGGAGAGACAACCGCAGCAACAAAGGTGGCTAGAGAAACATCACTCTAAGTAAACCTATTTTCCCAGGTAAAGGATGTCCACACGTCTTATAATACCGACATCCTTCATAAAAATGACCTTCGATTCTCCCCCAATTTATGAGAGAGTCGAGTTATAAACTGATTGACCAAAGCAACGCTTGCGAGCAACCACTTTCTCCCACATTGTTTCATGTCACATTCAGCATGCCGTGGTACACATAAAAACTGCAATTGGTAATAATGATTAAGAAACCAAAACAAAGGGCAAAAAGCAGGTCGTAGTGGCAACGCTCTCTCTCTCTCTGCCCAAAAATGCTTAATAAGGACAGGATGCTGTGTTTTGACACCTTGTTTGAAGGGGTCAATTATCGAGAGTCTGGAGGACCCAGAGTAAATTAAGTATGCCCAGGAAAATTTATCAGTGTTACATTCACTATATCTTAGGCATGTTAGGCGGTTTTCATATATAATTCAGGTGTAATCTAGAAAATAAAAAAATAAAGTATTTTGCTCATGACGTACTTCATCGGGACTAGTCCTGCACCTGCAAAGAGGTCTCGGTGGTTGCGAGCACGACTTAACCACTAAAAGAGAGCTGCCGGACCATTAACGAGAGCATAGTGGTGCTCGCTAATAATTACCATACGCATGTACGCATTCACAGAGTTTTGATGTTCCCGTAGACCGTAGTTTTTTTTTATCATTTACCTTAAGCCTACAGTTGGACTAACAGACTTCTGATGCATTCAACTTGCAAAGAATGCCGCAGATTTTACTGATGCAACTGATCAGCACCGTATGAGGTTCATATGTTCCTGTAAGGATACCGGAATTTTGTTACAATTATGCTGTATATTTAACACTGCCAGCAGTAGCAAAATGAACTGCCGTTTTTTATGCTAGTCAAATCGGCCAGCACAGAAAATCTTGATTTTATTTTTTTTTTATTATGAAGCGCCCTCACTTTAATAACCATAAAACTGGGTGACTTCATTGTAAAACTGTGAATGATACTACTCTCCATTACGGTGAAGCTGTGAAACAAGTTCTACCCGGTAGTATCATTCATGACAAAGCTCAGGTCTGAAGGAGGCGCCGTAGAATTACCGGTACTGTGAATCGTCATGCACCGTTACTGTTTACGTTGCACCATGTTCTACACAGGGGGTGCAATAGCTGCTTGCTGATTTATTGTCATTTGCTTGGTTATTTTCTCCTTCCTGTTTCATCTTTTTGTGCTCAGGCTGTTCGTTCAGTGGAAGCTTGCTTTGCAAGTTATTGAACCCAAAGGTTTATTTAGAACGAGTATTCGTTGAGTATAAAAAGGTTATAGAACTTAACAGCCATGGATTTGCAGTGAATATCGGATATATGTTGATATATATATATATGTATATATATATATATATATATATATATATATATATATATATATATATGTATATATTAGATTGCGTGGTTGTAGTATGTCGGTGTATATATATATTAACTGCTATATATATATATATATATATATAGCTCTTATACATATATATATATATATATATATATATATATATATATATATATATATATATATAAGAGAGAGAGAGAGAGAGAGAGGCACGTGGATGACCACTGATTCCCAGCCAGTAGCATTAGATTGACAGTTTAATTTTCCATTCTAGAAGTACGGACTTCTCATACGAGCAAGAGCCCATGCTGGCACAAGGCCAGTGTAATAAAGCAACAACTCGATTTTAACTGACCATCTATCAATAGCCGAGCCAGTCAGCTTAAAATTTTCATTCGATGAATTCCAGGACCCGTAGTGCAAAATTAATACGTGACAACCTATGCTGTTTTTGGCTGATCCTACAGATTAAATCAGGTGCATTATAGGCTTACTGGTGGGAAACCTATACAAACGCTGACTGATTCAACTCTCGTTAGTTTGCACCCGGGCAGAGTCCGAAGGTATTGTACGGTATAAACAGGTGAGGAATAGTAATTAGCTTGTTGATCTGTGATGAAAGAAGCCAAGACGCCCTCTGATACGAACCGTTATCAGCTTACTCCAGGCCAGAGTCTGTGGGAGAGTCCGTTGAATCACCTGTTTAAAGATTCGATAACAAAATTTGATTTGGTCTTTCGTGTTCGTGAAAACTTGCCGGGACAAGATAGATGTATAATCGTGTAATTGGTTTCACCATGACACTCACCTGTTATATGTCCTACCCGGTATCTGTCATGTTTGTTTGGTTACGGGATGCTCTGGTAGCAGAGCCCGTGATAAATCAAAGCCAGCTAAATCAACAGCAGCAGCAAGTTTGTGTAAAATGATAATAGACGTTTTATTCATTTGCCCGCAATGAATTCTCTGTTCCGATACAGAACTTTTTTAAACTTTGTCAAAGTAATTCTACATTTTTTATCTATAAGAACCAATCTGTACTACCGCGTCAAAATGATCATATATTTTCCTTACGAATACAGTATCCTCTGTATCTTGTACGATGCAGTTTAACTGAAAAAATTCAAAAGGGTAGACTGAATAACGTTGAAATGAAGACAAACCAGATTTTTACTAGTCAAATATTTAATTATTTACACCACACACACACACACACACACACACATATATATATATATATTATATATATATATATATATATATATATATATATATATATATATATATATAATCAAACGTGAAATTATGTATAGAATTAACAAGCGAATACTAGAATTGTGATAAAGCAATATTGCGAGACCCCAATAATCGTGCAAGAACTGAAACCGTGATACTACAATTGAAAGTAATACATCCTATCAGTGAAATATCAGTATAACTTTTTATTTTATAAACAAATTGCTTAAAAGGACATTCTGTAGCGTTGCCAAGTAGGGATAACTTCATCAGCCAAACTGCTTGCTTATAATTGAATATAAAACATGCCAACTCTCGTTCTTGTCCCGCATTGCATTAGATGATAATTGAATGATATGATGGTTAAAACACCGGAGAAAAGGAAGTCATTTGGGAATATATAACGGTATTTTGCGACCCACAGTTTTCTCATGTATTGCTTCGTGCTATGGGAACTGCAACGCACGCAACATCTTTTATTTTTTTGAGTTTTGGTAAGGTTCTTATTATCTGCAATACTTCCACTCATGAAAAAGATAGTTCTGTACTACTTATCCCTGCTAGTCTAAATCAAATATCATCTGGGTAGCGAAAAACAAGTTTTGCAAAGATGCGAGATAAACTTTATTGGCAACTCACAGAGTGGGAGGGAAGAGAGAGAGAGAGAGAGAGAGAGAGAGAGACAACGGGTTCACTGCTGTCTGCAGGCTGCCTGTTAACACGACCAGTTGTACACAAGGCCACGCTCTGCTAGGCCGACCGTACGATTTTCTTCTTGAGAAGCGATTTAGTCAGACCTAATTTGCTATTTGTGTCAGTCCTTCCATCTATTGCTAAGAGTGGAATTGAGAATATCCGTGAGAAGTCTCATTAATAGTGACACTGAAAAGAAGCCAAGACTTCTTAGCGAATCCTGGAAAGTGGGAAGGTAGGTCGGTTGCTCAACAGTATAAGGGGCCAGGGAGTTGGGCCTGGCGTGTTCCTCCGAGGCTTACTGGTGGTACTCCTACGTCGCCTGTGGTAGGATGTGATTAACCACATTTCTTTTTTCCATTTAGGAGTTCAATGTGACCTCACTTCCCCTTTTATGATGCACGTTCAAGAGTTGTGTTGAAGTTTTCGTAACTCGGAGGATCTGAAGGTAAGTTGAGTTTTCACTTCGACTTACCTGCCCAAGTTTTTACCGAAACTGGGTTGATAAATGCGTTGCCTTTACCTGTGCTGGCGTTCCACAAGGTAAGAATGTCATGCATATGACATATATCAGAGGTAGTGTTATGTATTGGAGAGAAAGAGGTGATCATATATTCTATATGCATACACGTATATATATACATATACACATATATATAGATTTCCATTTACTTAATGGAAAAGCAATCAATGACCACATTTAATCTGGAAATGCGTTTATGATTATTTGTGTTGTGCATGTGTGCAGTGTATGAAAATGAACAATAAAATGCGAACTAATAGCGGCTTTACTGTGGTGATTGAAATTGTGTATACGTGTCGTGAATAAGAATGAAACCAGTTTTTGTGTGTATACAGAAAAATTAAATGGAATAATCTCGGTATGCAAGTTATTTATTCGGACAATATAAAGATAAATATTAATTGTATGTATATAAATGCTTGCCATTATTAGAAATGAGAAGACGCTTTCGTGTATGCATTCCGTTTGCTTGAGATTAGAAAAAGAGCACAGCTCAGACAAGGTCCCCCCTACTCTCTCTCTCTCTCTCTCTCTCTCTCTCTCTCTCTCTTTGCCTAGGTAAAATTCGTCTTTTTTTTTTTTTTTTTTTGTTAAACTTGGTACACGATCATAAGATGAATACATTTATGTCATGGTCATGATTTGAAGCCAGCTCTCACAAGGAACAGTAAATTTGATTAGCTTTTTCTTAAACTGAAGTGGTTAACCATCTGAAAGTTGGTATCATGGTTACATGGTATCATCTATGCAATTTCTGAAGGCAATGTTACCAGAACGAAAGTTTATGCGAACGCATGCTAATCTTTAACTTTTTTAAACCGATGAAATACGGTGATTAGGCATAGTGCAACTACTGTATATCAATACATAGTTCGATATCTTCTTTACCTGGAGTTCTTTCCCTGCTTCGGTGTTTTCCCTGTCACGTAATACATTTCTTCCTTTAAGAGGCCGAAAGGTATATTGATTCCTTCATGGTTAAGCCTCGTTCTTCATCCATTCTTCTTCTTGTATATTTCTCGGACCTGGGCTAGAAACGGTCATTGCACTCTGCAATATGCACTTATATAAGTATTCCATAAGTGGAGGCCGTCGGTGTGGCAATTCTGTGCCCTCACTAACCCAAACCTAAAAGAAGGAGGAAGAACTGAACCTCGAAGAAAATGAGAAATGTATCAGATTCAATTCAGATCCACCTGGATGAGTGACCAGGTGTCTTTACAAAGCATAGGCATATAGACCAAGCCAAAAGCACTAGGCCCGAAATTGGGAGAGAAAGATACCGAAAAAAGTGGCATTGGCTAACCCGAGAAAGTAATGGAGGTCAGGGAGGGTAGGGATCCCGATGTCATTTCTAGTACCGTAGCTAGTCGCATTTATGCTCTCTTATGGATAGTAAAATACAAAAAGGCATATGCTCACTCTGTGGATGAAGTTCCATTTTCAGTTGCTCATTCCCTTTAGCTTGAAACAAGTTTTCCACATTCTTCTCTTCCTGTCACGTAACCGGATGACACCTGCCAGGCTACCACTTCTCACACTTATTCTTTAGAGATCAGCAAGCCTCCATAGTGCAAGGTGCAATGGCTTTTTCACCCTTCACCACCGATCTTTTGGGTTTTCTTTTGTCATATACAGCATGCCATGCATGCATTAGTCTCATGTCATTTGAAAAGCATTATGCCCCACTTTCCTCTCTTGTTCCTTATCTTTTTCTTATCTCCATATATTTACATAATTCTTGAAGCCAGAGTAACAATTGTTATATAGCTCTTTGTTCATAACCGTCTTCACATTGAAAAGTGCTTAGCATTGTTGAGGTGGCATGAATATGTAGAGAGAATGAGGCAGGAGATGATGTTAGAAAGATGAAAAGGACAATGATATAAGGAAAAGTTGATAT
>NC_089741.1:58645963-58668463 GCF_040412425.1 Macrobrachium rosenbergii
TTCAATTCAGTTCTAGAATTTCAGTCTAATTCACAAACGCTCTGAAGACATAGTGCCTTGTCCGACTTTAGAAAATGTCTGTAGAAATATCTCAACTAAGCTCGAGACTTCTTGTATCCTCTTATGGAAAATGTCCCAGTGTGACTCAAAGAGTTTTGAGATATCTCTTCTTCTCTTCGGTGTTGATATTGTCTCTGAAAGTACTCGAGACATCTCGTCTCCTCTTGGGTGTCGAAGATGTCTCTAGGATACCCCCAAAAAACATCGAGAGAACCCTCATCTTTTCGATGTGGAAAATGTTTCCACTTCCCCTCCTGCGAGGTGGGAAATAATTCTGGAATTATTCAAAACTTTCGAGACATCTCGCTTACTCTTTAGCGTGGTAAGTGACACAAACGGTTTTGCGACACCTCGTCGCCTCTTCATTGCGAATATTGTCTCTTGCATGCCTCCTTGAAGGACTTTGCGATTCCCGTCAACTCCTCCCTAGTCACGCTCTTAACATATCAGGAGTTGTGGAGGTCGTGGTTCCATATAGAATTTGTTGTTATAGAGGTATAGAAAATTTTGAATGTGGTACGTATATGAAATCTTTTTTACTTGAATTACATGGGGGATTACTTTAGCTAAAGGTCCTTATGGAATTTTTCATCTGGAAACATACTCAAAATTTGTTAATTAAGAATAACATAAACTTTTTGAAAATGTAAACATAAAGATTCATATTTTTTCAAGCAGAAAAATTGAAAAATCTAATTTACTATAAGTGCATAAACAGTATTTTCAAATAGATGCACACATAGAATCTTTTCAATAGGATGAGTTTTATCAAGAAATGAATTTTAAATGATATATTATGTAATATATATACAGTATATATATATATATATATATATATATATAATTCAGCATGACGGTGAGGCTATACAGCAACTGAACTCCATTGAGACAAGGTGCCTTTTAACTACTCTTAACTTCAAATATGTTTCTTTTCTTGTAGCTGTGATTTTTATTTCAACGATGTATCTACTTTGCCTTACTTTATTCAATGTATTTTGGTGTGTCAACAAAAAATAATTTGTTATGTTTATCAAGTTTTTATCTTTGATTTTAGCCTGGATGATGAGACATTGGTCTCGAAACGTCGCTGTATAAGGAATAAAGTGAATTATGTTTCATGCTGTCCACTTCACGCCGCCTGGTTTTATATATAATATATATATATATATATATATATATATATATATATATCTTCATTTATATATATATATATATTTGTATATGAATTTGATTACAGGATAATATGCAGAAGACCAGTCGCTCTTTAGCGTCCCAGAAAACACACATTAAGACTAAGAACAAATGAGCAGAATGTCAACAAAAATTTGTGAGACATCTATTAACTGGAAACCCATAAAGATTATATCAACTCCTCAACCCAGTACGAATCAAGAACCTTTTTTAACGCGAAATACTGAGGGAATCTTTTTATGTTCTAGATAAATCTGCACAGAGAGGGGCTTTATATGACGTGAACAGAATCTTAGACTGAAATCGCATAAGAATGCTTTTCAATAAATACGCAGACTCGTGACAAAAACGTGTACAGAATCGGTCAACTAAAGACGTGAAGAGAATCAATGAACGAGAGTGCACAGAATCTCTTAAAAAAAATGGGCTTACAGAATATATCAAACAAAATCACAATGAGTAAAGAATACATTACCTAATTACGTTTAGGTAATTTATCAACAAAAACGCATAGATAATCTAAGTGAAAATAAAACTAAAAAACGAAGAAATGTGTCAATTTCGCCAAATCTTCGTTGCCAATTGAGACTCAGTTGGCAGCTGAACTGAAGTTCATCAACTAAATTCGCACGAAGAATTTTGCAACTAAAAATGCATCAAGAAATTATCAACTAGATATGCTATTAACAGGACTTCATAAAAAATCTATTAATAATGAGACTTCATAGAGATTCTATTAACAAGTTACAGAATTTATTAACTAAAGACGCATAAAGAATCTGCTTACTAGAAGTGCAAAAACATCGATTAACCTGACGAGTAGGGAATATATGGACTAGAAAAACTTGGACAATCTTTGAGATGAAAATTCGTAAAAAGCCTTTTAACTAAATGTACTCAGAGTTCACCTACACAAATGCATATATAATCAATTGACTAAAAATATTTTTTATGCTTTTTTTTTTTTTAAGGTTAAAGAATTTATTAGGAAAATCACGCAGAGAAGCTATTGAAGACTATAAAATGATAAAATTCTCAGAACTACTGGAATTACAGAATTAAAACTTACAGAACCAGCAACGCTTGTAGAATCTGTTACTGAAAACACTCAGAGAATCGACCAACCAACAATAGACGCCGTAGTGGGGTAGTGTCGTCAGTCCACCTCACGGGGTGCACTGTAGACAGTACTAAAGGTTCTTTGAGCGTCCCTTCGACCCCTGGCTGCAACCCCTGTCATTTATTTAGTTCTTCACTGGAGGGGTGGGTAGAGCTCTCAGCTAGTACGCTGTTGGCCCAGCGTTCGACTCTCCGACCGGCCAATGAAGGATTAGAGGAATTTATTTCTGGTGATAGAAATTCATTTCTCGTCATAATGTGGTTCGGATTCCACAATAAACTGTAGGTCCCGTTGCTAGGTAACCAGTTGGTTCTTAGCCACGTAAAATGAATCTAATCCTTCGGGCCAGCCCTAGGAGAGCTGTTAACCAGCTCAGTGGTCTGGTTAAACTGAGATATACTTAACTTTCTTTTATTGTACCTCCATTCATATTATTTTTCTTCCATCTTGCTACCCACCTTCTCCTAACAATTATTTAGTGCAACTGCGAGGTTTCCCTCCTGTTACACCCTTCAAACCTGCCTCTCTCAATTTCCTTTCCAGCGCTGAATGACCTCATAGGTCCCAGTGTTTGGCCTTTGGCCTAAACTGTGCATTCCATTCCATTCCATTCCAACCAGCAATAGAGAACGAAATGACCAAAGCGCCCGGAGAATCTCTCTTAACCAGAAACGCCCTGTTGCTGTTGTCGACTTCGAGTCAGTGAGGTTAAGTCATTGCTTAACCAGGCTGGTTTTTAAGCATCTCATTTGCATACTGTACATATCATGTGGCTTATGGCAAATGCATTTTATATTCATGTCATTCGCTTGTTTTGCCTCTTATTTTATTGCTAGATGTTTATCCTATTGTGAGCATTTTATTCCTTCCTTCACTTCCTTTAGCGTGTCATTTTTAATTTATTCTTTTGTTTATTCAAAAGATATTTTGTTGAGTCTCGCGCTTTCAACTTTGATATTGTATTTTAATTGTTAATCCGTGATTTTTGCATCTCATTTAATTCTTCAGTGTATATATTTTTAATTCTTCGGTGTATATATGGTTAATATGGTATATACATTTTCGTATTCCTTTAGTTTGGCTAAATATAATTAGTTCGGAAATGAAAGAACATTACCAATACTTATAAACATTCGAAAAAAAAATGAGTGCTTGTCTCCTAATACATAAACTCCAGTGTGTTTCCCTGTAGTGTCTATTTTTGTGTGTGACAATGGCACCCTCTCTCGCAGCATTAACCCCTATATAAGTGTGGAGAATAAAGGTACCTTGGTTCAGCATTTGGACTTTATGTAAAGTCCCTAAGGGCAGGAATTGCCTTTATGTGCTGGCATAAAGACAGCCTAAGCTAAATCAACAGGAGGTGTCATCCTGCCCCACTTAGCCTATATTACCATAACTTTACTGCATGGGTGCAAAATATCTAAATATCTATCTATCTATTTATCTATATATATATATATATATATATATATATATATATATATATATATATATATATATATATATATATGCGTGTGTGTGTCGAAATACAGCACATTATATATATATATATATATATATATATATATATATATATATATATATATATATATATATATATATATATATATATCTAACAATATTTTTAAACGGGAATTTACCTTTCATTCTTGAAATTAGAAAGCATGAAATCTGATAAAAATTCATAGCGGTTGTCTGCGTGTGAAGAGAAAAGAACTAGAGAGAGCATATTTCTTTCTGCTGTTTGATTCGTGGAACCAACAAAAGTGCAGATTATGTTAGAATCAGGACAGATCTTTTATTTTTTCCTTCCCTTTGGAGATTTAATTTATTTCTAGTTGCTAAATGGTAATTGGCTTTATCCATCGTATGTTTCAGGCTTGTGGCAGTATAATTATAATAATACTGAACCCCGTCCTTGTAATTAAAATGATCTTCATGCAGTTTAATCTATTTAAATAAATGTATTAAGCATAAGAAAACGTTATCACTATAAATCGCGAGATAATTAGGGTCTTCTTCTTGAGACGGACTCACGAGAGCGCAAGGGACCCTTGCTTCTCCTGATATGATAATCACCCTTCACGGCTCTCAGTCAGTCACACACAAACACAAACGCAAGACAACAGCCGTGGGAGAAGCGTGTGTTGAGTAACGCTCTCAGAATTAGAAGAAACAACATCAGCAATGAACCTCAATGGAGGGGATGGAGTATTTTTGTTACAGCTGGAGAAGGGAAGGAAGAAAATCACGTTTTTTCTTATTTGTGAACCGAGTGAGAGTGCGTTTGGTTGCTGCATTTTTTCGGGACTCTTTGGGAACTTTTGTCCTTACTTGTGGTTCACTCAGATTAGTGGTTCTTGAGACAGATATGAATAAAAGCAAAAGATACTAAGCACTTTTTTTCTGAACATGAGTGTGAATGGGTGTAGTTTTTGTCTCTTCTCTGGTTTTATTGTAACCCATTAGCAGTTGCATTACAGAACTTTACGGGTCAGCCGTGGGATCTGAGTTTTTTTTTTTTTTTGTAGCAAGTGGTAGAAAAAAAAAAAATCCCGAAATAATGGCTTTGATGAAAATGAGTTCGAATAAGCTGAGCTTCTTTTTCATATCGATTCTGACTTCTGACGTCCTGTCAAGAGGTCGCGATGATTTGCGGCAGATGATGGAAAGCGAATAAAAATTAGAATATCACCTTTCCGCTAGAAAAGGAATAAGAACGAGTTTAGCCTCTTCCTCTTCTCGGTACTCTTTGAATCTGGTGATATGCGATGAT
The DNA here is from genome assembly GCF_040412425.1 of Macrobrachium rosenbergii. Classification (NCBI taxonomy): domain Eukaryota; kingdom Metazoa; phylum Arthropoda; class Malacostraca; order Decapoda; family Palaemonidae; genus Macrobrachium; species Macrobrachium rosenbergii. The sequence continues at coordinate 58,651,114 of NC_089741.1, forward strand.
GTCTTGTAGGAGAAGACTGAATGTTGCAGGGATGGAGAAATAATATCCCGAGTCATAAGTTGCTTTATTCCATACAGCAAATAGGTAAACACAGAGAGGGTACTGCAAGGCGTACAACTCGCGCCAAGAGAAGCAGAAACAATAATCATGCGCATGTGCAGAGTGCAGATTCATGCGCATGCGTTAGCAAGAGACAATGTTCATGAAATAGAGAATGCATATACATACAGTAATATATACAGTAATCCACAGAATCCATACTTCATAAAGGGCCAGTGAAAAGGCAAAAAAAAAAAAAAAAAAAAAAGCCCTATGAGTTTAGTTTGTCCCTTCTCAGGCTTTATTGTGGCCCATTTCCCTGGTACCAGAGTCCCCGGTCTACAGACAGTTGCAGGAAATGTATTTTTTGAAAATTAAGGTCTCAGAGCCTTGCATATGCGTCTGTTATCCAATTCAGTCATGAATTTTCATAAAGTTGTTTCGTGAATATAGTTATTCAAAATATAATTTCTTTTTCAGTGACCACAGTTGTCGTGACGATATTTCATAGGAATGAATCGGTCACGGAAGATTTTTCACTGTTTCTGCAGATGCCCACTTCGCGCAATAAAGAAATATTCAGAAAAGGCCATTACAGAATAAAATATGATGGGATAAGAAGCGTTCGTTCGTCCTTGCTCGAACGGGTGTTGCGTGACAGCCAAATTACAACGCATGGTAGGAAGAGCCTCAATGAGATGGTGTAAATAAGGCTTATTTTTTATTTTGCGAAATTGAGTCCCTGCTGGTATGTCTTGTCGTGAATCATCGCCAGGCGTTGAGTATGTTTTATTATTATTATTATTATTATTATTATTATTATTATTATTATTATTATTATTATTATTATTTTAAAATGAAAAGAATGTTTTGAATACTCTTCCGTATTGTTGTCCTGCATATCCTTAAACTTTCAAGGGGGCCAACGTGGGAGAATGGGATCAGTGTATCCTGAAAGGCCACGATATGTAAACTGCTAATGTAAAAGGATCTTTAAAACGAAGTTGTTTTATTTTATTTTCTATCAAGAACACGACAAAGTAATTTCCATTGTTAGTCTTTATTATTATTATTATTATTATTATTATTATTATTATTATTATTATTATTATTATTATTATTATTATTATTATTCAAAATGTGCGCACACTCCCCTGAATCAAGCCTAAAATATTATTATTTTCAAAACAAGCTTGCATAGAGTACAATGTACCATATGTGAAACAAAACAAGATATGCGGATAAGGATACAGATTAGGATATCATAAGGTGCTGAAAAATAAGCAAAGACAAAGCAACAAACGAACAGCCCTGTGGATACAGGACAGATGAAAAAATAAGTCGGAAAAATAAAAACAATGGTGAAAAGTGTGTTGAACTAGCCTTGCATCACCATTTAAACTATGGAACATACATTTCCTCCTCCTCCTCCTCCTCCTCCTTCTTCTTCTTCTTCTTCTTCTTCTTCTTCTTCTTCTTCTTCTTCTTCTATCATGATAGGATATCTGGCTACCATCTGTGAACCAGTTTACTCTACTCCCCTGCATAAGTGACACCAAAAGGAGAAAGATGACATATATTAACTGTAGTTAGTAAGCATTAAATACCAGTAGTTTATTAATATACGTTAGTTCTTTGTCAGACGAGATAAGTGATTGAATTATGCAGATCACAAGAGGCTTAACACAGTGAAAATATCACTCCCAAATTTTGTACCAATATAATTTATAACAGGGGTTGCTGGAAACATTTGTGTATCTTTTAAGCCGGCCGAAACGATCTGGTAATTTAAGGATTTAAAAATGGAAGTCTACGGCATTTGAACCTTCACTTTCACTTACGCCATGTTGGTGTGTGCTCCAGGTTCATATTATGAATGTTGATTTAAGGCGACGGGTTCTTGCTAGTCTGACTGGACGACATCTCAGGTATAGCTAGGCTTCCCTGAATTACAAGTCAGTAATTTATGGAGACAGTTTGTTGTGGTATTGGAAGACCTGTACAATTTCCTGCACGTTGTAGATGTGAAACAATTGTAAAATGAAGTATAGAAGGCTCACAAGTCAGGTCCAAGCCTTGGGTAACAAAGTTATCGTGGTAATTCAGTAAGTAGTATTCCTCTGCCTACGGTGGCAGCTTACTCGTCGTATGTCCTGCTAGCCATGCAGTTCTCTGTTTCTTCTCTTTATTTACGCATGGCTGATATATTCTGAGAATTCTTGCTTAGTAAGTTAATGGCATATTCGAAGCTTGTTCAGCATGCATTAATGTGCGCGCAATTTGAATAATGATAACGAAGACCATTTCCTGACAAGGTCTTTTGCTTGGCCATTTCGAGATCACCGTAGCTTGTTAATGACCCCAATTACTTGATTATGAATCTCACGTCATTTGACTCGTGAATGACATTCTGAATTGAAGCAAGAATATCTAGGGAAGAAGTGTTGAGAAAACGGAAGGTAATGGTATAATTTGGGATTCCAACCAGGCCACTTGCAATGGGGTGATGATAAAGTCTTCAAGACTTGCTAAGATGCAAGTTTTTTCTTGTTTTTTTTTTTGCAATTGAGAGATGAAAATGTACAGGTACCAGGAAGGAATATATATATATATATATATATATATATATATATATATATATATATATATATATATATATATGTGTGTGTGTGTGTGTGTGTGTGTGTGTGTGTGTGTGCATATATTATATATTATATATGTGTGTGTTACAATGAGACTTAAAAGTAGAGATTTCACAATATCCCTGAAATTTTCAGGGAATTCGTGAAATCACCAATTCACTTAGGGACATTTGATCCCTGAGTGGCTAGTACTAAACACGGCGAAACAGTGATTCATCCATACTTTCGCCGTGTTTAGTACTAGCCCCTCGGGGATCAGATGTCCCTCAGTGCATTTGATCCCCGAAGGGATAGTACTAAACACAGCGAAACACGTTTTTCCCCAAGAGGATCGTACTAAATACAGCTAAACAGTGTAGATGAATCACTGTTTCACAGTGTTTATTACAAGCCCCTCGGGGATCCAAAGTTCCCCAGTGAATTAGTGAATTCACGAATTCGCTGAAAAGTTCACGGATTTCAAAATTCCTGGTTTACAATCTTACTGTAATATATATATATATATATATATATATATATATATATATATATATATATATATATATATATATATATATATATATATATATATATATATACACGGGATGAGTCCAGAAAAAATCATGTGTAATAGAGCTGTATCACATTCACTCCATAACTGCTTGTAAAGAAGGCAGAAATAATGTTTGTACATCTGCATATTTCTCGCCCTTCCATTACCTCTCACAAAACGTGAACTTCGTAAACAATAGAACTTAACAGCTCCAGCTGTTTCTCATTCATTCGCATTCAACATCCACTCCACTTCCACGAAGCACAATGGCTCCACAATCCCTTCATACACTCCAACTTTAGTTTCCACGCAGACTCCTCTAATCTTCCAGATCTTTTGCACACACCCTGCCATCTTCCTGGCTTCACTTATTCTGTGCCTCGCCTCTTCTTTAATCTTACCACCGTCTGTAGCGTTCCCTCCAAAATACCGATAGTGTTGAGCCACTTCTCTTCTGCCGTCATCCATATTAACGCTTGCTTCGTCTTCCACGTTTTCATTTACCTTCGTAACCGTACTATCGCTAACATTCACTTTTATTTCAAAGTCTTCCACTAGTGCGTGCAGTTTCTCCTCACTATCCCTGTTTCATACGGTGTCATAGTGAAACAGCCACTCAGCATCCAATTCATGACCCCCATTACTTATCCAACAACATTGAACTTACATCCTCTGTCCTTTAGAAAATACACACATATACATACACACACTCACACACATACATATGTATATATATATATATTATATATATGATATATCTAATATACATATATATATATATATATTTATATATATATATATATATATATATATATATATATATATATATATATATATATGTGTGTGTGTGTGTATAATAAGATATAATAATACAGTACTTATGGCTATACTAAACCATGGTGAGTGGAACATAGGGTGTACAGTATGTGAGAGTAATGAGAAGGAAAGGGCGTCACGAGGAGCGGGAAATTTAATGACGTTTCTCCCGTGTGTCGAGCATCGTAATTGTTGCCCGGGCGACGCCCCTCGAATCTCAATTTGGGGTGGGGAAGAGAATGAGGTCCTTTTTTTGTACTGCGAGGTTGCGCAGACTTAGATGGATGATGTTGGAGGAGAGTGGAGGAGAAATCCAGTTGTTTTGCTTTAGTTTATTTTAGTTTTTTCTTTTTTCTTGGAGTGAGGGAAAACTGAGAAGGGTGATATTGCAGAACGTAAATACCGTCTTGGGAAAGGTTGTAAGAATTTTATGACTTGGTTTCTCTCAGTTTGTATTATTTAATTTTAGCTCCGTTGGTGTTACCAACGGCGAGAATGATTTGCTGGAAATGAAAGACTCCAGTAAAAAATGTTAAGAATGACATGACTTTGTTCGTTGTATTTATTCGAGAAAGTTTCACTTTTGGCTGAGGGACATTGTTTGTTCTTTATGGATTAAGTGATAATATAGATTTCTAAGATGCATTTTTTTATTTTATGAATTGTTTCTAGTTTTTTTTACCAGCTTTGTACATCTGATGTTTTTTGTTGGTGATTAAGGCGACGAGGGAACATTAATTTATTTGAGAGTTTATCTGTACCAGAATAGTTTGCTTAAATGTACATAAAAAGTGTTAATGGAAGACAGTTGCCGAGAATTCTCAACTTTCGAGATTATTTATGTAGATATCGACCATTGTTGTTTCGTGAAGAATTCATTTGTTGTGTTAATGACTCTTAGAATGAAATCAAGCATTGGCAGTATTGGACGTGTTGATAAAATCGCTTCCTCCGCAGGTTCTTATATGGTTCGAATGATACCGTTTCATGACTTTTTACTTGTACAAAACTGCATACAAGGGACCAAGACAGTTGAAATGAGGAGCGAACGACCAGCAGACCTCACCAAGGACAGGAAGAAAGCCTTTTTTGTGTTTTATATTGTGGGACATTTTATCTAGCTATTAACTTGAACGGTATGTGGTTGAATATGTAAGTTCTCAAAACGTTTCACATCGTCTTTCATTTTCTGTTCTTGTGTTGTAAAAATTCCTTTCTGTAAATTAAATCGTGAGACGACTGGCTGAAGGAAAAGAGTAAACCTGTTATGTTGCTGTAACATAAACTTGAACAATGGTTCAATGTTATTCAAGTAGCCTATCACAGGAAATTCCATCTCTTTCATTTTCTGTTCACGTACTGTAAAAATTCCACCCTGTGCTTCAAACTACACAGCAAGTACTAAAGTTACAGGGGAAAGTTACTTCCCTTGTTTACTCATAGTAACTGCTCTTTACGTAACAAACAGCCTGCTGCAAAAACGTTAGCATTCGAGAGAGGCACCAACCAGTCGAAGTAAGTAGCGTATACTAAAAGAGGTGGCAGGGTGCAAACGCCCGCTGATCCCATACCAGGTCGACGATCTAACAACCAAGGTCTAGACCAGTGGTTCTCAACCAGGGGCGAATTTCAGCTTCAAGGGGTTGGGGGGAATTGTGACCAAGGATTTTTAGAATGACATGCATATTACATGGAATGCACCTTTTGAGGCAGACAATTTTGGAAAGTGGGAGAAAGACATTCTGACATACGGTTAAAGGGTTCATGAGCCAGAAAAGGTTGAGAACCACTGGTCTAGACCGTGCTAACGACGAGCCGTGTACATAGTATTAGGAGGGTCGATCAGACACTCCAATAAAATTTGATTGGTGCCAGATCTCGAAGGCACTCATGGGAGGGACAAGGGGTTAGATATTGGAAGGAGGAGGCGCCAATAAAGAGGAGATGGTCTTGGCGCGAAATGAGGGAGTTTGTGCTAAAGATTCAGTGGGGATGATTTTTCTTATTGGTGGTTGTACTTAAATTTTATACCAAGATTATTTCGATATTTTATACGTTATTCAGCTCGTTTTTATGCTTTTATATAATATGTCTATATGTGTATATATGTATATATATGATATATGTAATGATATATAATACATTATATAATATCTATAGTTTATATATGTATATATGCACATGTACTGTATATGTGTATAAATATATAAAAATTTATATATAATATATATATATATATATATATATATATATATATATATATATATATATATTACACATTATATATATATATGTATATATATATATATATATATATATATATATATATATATATATATATATATATATGTATTATTCCATTTCGCTTGTGGGTGGCTTCAAAAGATTCCATCGTTTCCAAAAGTATTTTGAGATGTGGTTGCTAGCCCTATGCTATATCCTGGTCTTGGTTTGACTCAGCGCAGTTGATCTATTATTATTATTATTCAAAAAGCGCCAGAGCTATGAGGAGAAACCAGGAAATAGTACAGTATCAACTTTGCAATCACAAGCTAAAAATAAGAATAAATGGTTACACGAGCAGCGAATAAAAATTCTGGCGGTGTCCAGTGGCTCAGTTTAGCTGAAAATCACATCACGAATCTTCGTGGATATCAGGAGACATTCTTGACTCCTTAATGATGAGGAGGACTGCGTCTGCAGTAGAATTAGGCTAGGTCTTTCTCACCTTACCCTTCCTAGGCAATTCAGTGTGCGTTTTTTTTTTTTTAATTGTCGTTGCGTTCATTGTTTATGCAATTGTTTTAGTTGGCCGTGAAGTACTGTAATTCCTTGTTCTTCCTGTATTTGGATTGAAAATTGATGAGCGTGGTGATCCCCACTTTTTATAGAGTCGCAAGAATAAATACCTTATCATGTTTTGTATTTTTCACTTTTAACAAAAATTAAAAAATATAAAATGCCTTTCTTCGTTACTGTATGTAACTGAATTTAAGGATTATATTCAATTATTTAATCGTAAGAATTTATATAACTTAAATTTGTTGATATATTTGGTCAGGTTAGTCATTATTCCCACCCAATTGCAATTTCCGTTTATTTTTTGGTTTTGGACCGATGGAGCATCAAGAAAAAAAAGAATGATTGGTTAGTATTTGCAAAGTGGTACACAACTATCGTCATAGAAAAGAGAGAGAGAGAAAAAAAAAAACATTACAAACAATTGGAGTTGAATAACAGAGGAAGCGATAGAATCACACTTGTACAGACGAATACTTGAGAATTCAAAGAAATTGAGGCGACGAATGAGTCACGGCAGACAACAAAGCGAATGAAACGCAACCTCTGAAGTACAAGGACAACTGGCTAATGATTACAGCGAACAACAAGCAAACAAACACGGTAGATAAGAAGCTGTGTACCACAGCAGCCGATCAGCTAATGGACTACAGAAAACAAGGATATAACACAGCAACTCATACAACAAGAAAATGACAAACATGAGATAATAAAATACAGTAGACAGCTGGCAAATGACATACAATAGAGGCGAAGGTAATGAAATACGGCAGACAACAAGCTAGAACACAAAACGTCCACGTCGAGACATGAACTACATGTCATGTCATTAAGCGTCAATGAAAATATGAGAAGCGACTTCGCAGGGAGGAAAGAGAACCACATTGTTCGTTGACTTGGCTTCATTGTGACTGTTTCGGATATTCTTTCTTTGTCCAATTAAGGCGCAACACGATCGCTGTCACCGTAGACGGTCGACACTTCTCAGATGGAGAATGTCTAAACGCTGTCGTGTAGACTTCGTCTTCAATGCAGTGTTGGTAATTTCGTTAACTGTCATTATGATTATTGTGAAACGTACAAGTTGTGAGGGATTAGGCTAACTACTAACAACTAAAAAATGCGCCGAAGTTTCTTCAGCGCAATCAAGTTTTCTGTACAGCGTACAATCAAGGCCACCGAAAATAGATCTATCTTTCGGTGGTCTCGGTGTAATGTTGTATGAGCCGCGGCCCATGAATCTTTAACCACGGCCCGGTGGTGGCCTAATATATATCGTTGCCAGACGCACGATTATGGCTAATTTTAACCTTAAATAAAATAAAAAAAACTTCTGAGGCTAGAAGGCTGCAATTTGGTACATTTGATGTTTCGAGGGTGGATGATCAACGTACCAATTTGCAGCCTTCTAGCCTCAGTAATTTTTAAGATCTGAGGACGGACAGACAAAGCCGGCACAATAGCTTTCTTTTACAGAAAACTAAAAAAATACTTTAACAACTTTTTTTTCGGCGATGCAGATTAAGTTAATGAATCCCAAGTGTTGTTGGTGGGGCATTAAAATTAGAAGCATATTTGGAGGTGCAACTCTAGAAGGTCAATAATACCGTAACTTACACCTTCTTATTATGTGGCAGACCTCGCCTTATTCAGTATACTCAGTATAACATGAATTTGCTTTCCAATGTTAATGAATAGGGTAGTCGGTGTTGCCAAATTTAAAAAGGTCGTTCCCATTTACGATGTTCCCTTAGGACTTAGGTAATCTTCCTGGCCTTAGAAGTCAAATACAAGTAGTATGGTGCACTATTGGTATGCTTTGATATATAGAAATAAATTTGTACATAGTGAAATGGTGAAATTTAAATATTTCTTAATGAGGTTCACAGTTATGTTACGTTCTCAGTTTCCACCGTCTTGTAGTGGACATCTCAGCCTGATTAGACCAGTCGAGAGAGAGAGAGAGAGAGAGAGAGAGAGAGAGAGAGAGAGAGAGAGAGAGAGAGGCTTGATTTTGACAGACCTGCACAATGTAAGGAATTCATTTCCCTTCATATAAGGTACATTTGCTTTATATTTTCTTTTCTATTTTTTAAACATTTTAATGTCCTGTACGGATTTTAACGTATTTATAATGTATATTGCACACAATTTTACGTGTTACATAAGATGATAATGATCAGTATATATTCCAATAATGATAATAATAATATTGCAGAAGTCAGCATCCGCGTTAAAACAATTGTCTAGATAAGATTATATGTAGAGAGAGAGAGAGAGAGAGAGATTTTAAGCTAGTCTTTGAGTGACACGATATTTTTTTTTTTTTTGCATTTATAATAATCATTTGATCCCACATCATCACAGGACGGAGGTTTAAAATAGGCCTACGAAAAACCAAATCTAATCAAAGCACCGTCGGCTTAGGCCTACTACGATTTAAGGATGTAAGAAACATCCCATAGACTCAGTGACCTTTGAAAGAAGCAATACGAGAAAAAATATCAGGAATCTAAATAAACTGGATAAGGAACAGCTATTAAACCCTTGGTGCGTAATTGTTTATTCCTGCACATATTTAAAAATCCTAGATCCTAATCCTGATTCATTCCAAAATCTGAACGATATATCCTTACCTTATAGCCCACCCATCCATGAAATTTAGCTACAATCCACACCGTAATATTTAGGACACAAACAAATGCAGAATCTCCGTCCAGCTTCGTAGAAACTTTGGCTTCAAGATTTCGTGTGATTTTCTGACATAAGACTCGATTTAAAAATAAAATCCTTCGTACCTTGGATGCGAGCTCGGATCACTTGAGTGCTGAAGCTTATTCTCTCAATTGCTACTTACATTCACAGTCATATGAATCACGTGAAAAGGTGATTTTCAGTGTCACACACATATATAATATCTCTCTCTCTCTCTCTCTCTCTCTCTCTCTCTCTCTCTCTCTCTCTTTCTATATATATATATATATATATATATATATATATATATATATATATATATATATATATATATATACACATATATGTATGTATACATAATATTTATACATATATATGTATATATGTTATATACATACACATATATATATATCATTGATCATAAGTACAATAATTACCAAAAAAAAGTTTTTCTCCTACTCCTGTAAGTGTACGATGACGATAAACAAGAAGGCCAAAATGAGAGTAAGGTCAAAACCTACTTCTCCGTCATCACCTAAACAAGGTCTTCTTCCTCATGTAATCGGGAACTCTGGGCATGTAGTTCGTGAGATATCATCCGCTACCTCTAATAAAACTTCAGCTCACACTCACATTGAATTAATCAACACTAAGACTTTGTACTGTTTGGTCTGTCTGAGAAAATTATAAATCCGAGTGTCGTCATGGTCTCGTTTCATAAGCTGTGTTTCAACAGAGATCTTTCACGTTCACAATTGATCCCTGATCCCCATTATCTGCCGAGAGTAACCAGATTCGCTGAACGGCAGCACCAATACGCAGTAAATGTGCCCCGCTGTCGAACTTCTCGGTTGCAGAGGCCCTTTATTCCTCACGCCGTTGGACTGCGGAACAGCCTCCCAGAGGATGACGTGCAATTGGAACTTCAGAAGTTCAAGCGAGGCTGCTATGCATTACTACCCTAGTACTATTCTCCTCGCATTTTAATACAATTTTATCTACTTTTTAGTTTATTAATTTTTTTTTCTTTTTTAATAAGTGGGATCTGTTTTTTCTGTATTTCCTTTCACCTCCTCTTACTTCTTCCCTATGAACACCATATTCTTTGGAAGCTTGAATTTCAAGTCAGAGGCCCCTGTGGGCTTGTTCCATATGAACATGGTTCATCGTCTGTATAATAATAATAATGATAATTTTAATAAAAGTGGAGACTGGATATTTCTAAACTCTGAATTATGGACACATAAACCCTTAGACTTGCGGTTTTATCAATTCCATTAGTCTGACGCCGTCGTTATATATTCTTTGTTTTTATTTTATGCGCAACTTAGAGAACTCGTGTAAGCCTATTAATAAGAGTTAGGCGGAATCGGAGAGTTGTCACTTTGTCTGACGGGTTGGGGGATTTTCCACCCGTGGTGACAATATTAAAGCTATGCTCTTGCCGGCTACTAGTTTTCCATCCCATTCAAGAGCTGTTTCTTATACATGTTTGTTTGTCTGTAACGATGCTGTTGGCAATACCCCAGAAAGTTAGTTGATTTAATTGTAAAGTAATAGTAATAATGATATATATATATATATATACATATATATATATATATATATATATATATATATATATATATATATATATAGAAATAATCAACACACAATCACGTGTGGAATAGAATAATTTCTTTGATTCATCAGATCCGAACCAGGTCTTATCAATTGAAGGCAAGCGGCACTGCCCACCTAGTGGGCAGCGCCCTACCTTTCACAATTGAAAGACCTGTGTTCGATCCTGATGTGAGTCAGAAATTTCTATATATATATATATATATATATATATATATATATATATAGATAGATAGATAGATAGATAGATAGATAGATAGCGTACGAACACTGGATTATAATAATAATAATAATAATAATAATAATAATAATAATAATTATTATTATTATTATTATTATTTTTATTATTATTATTATTATTATTATTATTATTCCAAACGAGCAAACATTCATTTGGAGGACTTAAGAGGACATGAATTCACAAAGCCAGAGTCCACGTAATGGGAAGCTCCTAGTGTTAGCAAGTGAAAAAGCAGAAGCAAACAATAAGCAGGTAAGCATCAGTAAAAGCACTCAGATGAATAAACTCGTACGTATAAAACATAATAAGTACGAAACAAATGCACAAACAAAACAATGATGCGTGGCGATTAAAAGTAGCATTACAGCCATTATTTTATTTTTATTTCTTCAAACAAGGTCGTGAACAATTGTTTTAGAAAGGTTGAGGACACCACCCGACGGTTGGACTTTGGATTTGGAAGTGTGGCAACGTAATGACAACAACAGTTTATATATTATGTCTTGTAATGGCACTGTTACATTTTTCCAGAGTAACTGTAGCCAACGCTATTGTTCCGCTTTTGGCTTTTCCTGAATCCTCGCAGGTATAATACGTGTACCTTTTGCCACTGGGTGTGCTTGTGGCAGACACTAACCTGTCACCACACTTTTGCTGTTATTAGCTCTTCGTTGTGTGAGTCGGTAGAGCTGTGGACTGGCATTCGCTAGACCGGAGTTTGATTCCCCGGCCGGCTGATGAAGAGTTAGAGGAATTTATTTCTGGTGATAGAAATTCATTCTCGGTATAATGTGGTTCGATTCCACAATAACCTGTAGCCCGTTGTTACGTAAAATAAGTCTAACTTTTCAAATAGCCCAAGGAGAGCTGTTAATCAGCTCAGTGATCTGGTAAAACTAAGGTATACTTAACTTTTTGATATTATTATTATTATTATTATTATTATTATTATTATTATTATTATTATTATTATCTCGTGTCTGTTTCCATTTTTAGTTTTCTGAAAAGAACACTATTGTGCCGGCTTTGTCTGTCCCGTCCGCACTTTTGCTGTCCGTCTCAGATCTTAAATTACTGAGGTTAGAGGGGTTGCAATTGGTATGTTGATTATCCACCTTCCAGTCATCAAACATACCAAATTGCAGCCCTCTAGCCTCATGAGTTTTTATTGTATTTAAGGTTAAAGTTAGCCATAATCGTGCGTCTGGCAACGATATAGGATATTCCACCAACGGCCCATGGTTAAAGTTTCATTGGCCGCGGCTCATACATCATTATACCGAGGCCACCGAAAGATAGATCTATTTTCGGTGACCTTGATTCTAAGCAAAATCATGGCCCTTTGCAGCTAAGCCCCGCCCACTGCACGCCAGTGATTGGCTAGCTCTCGAAAGGGGAATGACGTAACGCTAGTTAACAGTCCAAATGTCAAATGATTGCCATTTGCCAGTACGGATTTGACTCCGTTCGGTCATGTTGGTCTGCCTGCGTAAATGGTGACACCACAGATTTGAGTTCCTAGAATTGTGAAGTATGCAGTTGATATCCCCGATAAAAGTTATGCAGCCTTAATACACAGGCATCTTGCCTTTATTTTTTTTCCTTTAAATTGGTGTTGGCCTACATAAACGATTCCACATAGACCACAATAATTAAAATGAATCATAGACTTATGCAGCCAGTTCCGATATTAGGGTATTTATTCATCATAATCCCGCATGCCAAATGTTAATACCATTGTGAGATTAGGCCTACGATAAAATTCTTACATTTTAGGCAATGCAGGGCACAGGCCTACACGCCAATTTCTTATATTTTGAGGCAATGACTGGACATGGGCCTGCACGTCAATATCTTATTGCAAATAGTTTTCCATCCGTATCTGTTGGAAATAGAGTAGCTTTTAATTAATATAGTAGCTTCAACCTCACGATATATAATGTATATGCATACGGTGAAATGTACACGTATAAGCATGTGCATATAAACGTACATGTGTACTTGTGTTGATTGCCATAGAGAAATGTAAAGCCACTTATACCACAGAGAATAAAAGTAAAATTTGTGGGCATGTAGCCGATGGCACACAAGATCAATCATAGGGCTGTCTCGGCCTTACAACTATCGAACTGCTCACAATGAATTATACTGAAAATATGTTTACAAAAGGGATAACAAATTATATAACTGTGATGAGTAAATATAAGGCTGCTGTAGCATTTCTGTGAAAATCTAAGGCTGTGGTAGGAAGGCATCATAAGATACTTAAAGAAACAAGACAAAAATAAATGATAGCTGAACAAATTATGTATGAGATGATCCAAATCAGTCCGCGAGTAGCCCATGATTCATTTGCTCCTGGGTGCATTCTTGTAGATTACCCTGTTGGACAAATGGATACATTTCCTCTCTCTCTCTCTCTCTCTCTCTCTCTCTCTCTCTCTCTCTCTCTCTGTGTGTGTTGTTAGGAGAATATTCTAGCGTAGACTATATTCATAGAGATCTCGATTACTTTTAATTAAAACAAATGAATAAATTTCAATTAACAATAGTAGGCAGGTAATTCTTTACATTAGTATTTTATGAATAGGTCTATGTTTATTGTGCAATGTTAGGTTACCATATGAAAAATTTTCGAAGACACTACAAGCACGATAACAGCAGGAACAAAAACAAGAATACCCACAATAAAACGGCTGAATATAAGATAGGCCAATAATCCAAACGCCATAAGCTGCGTAAACCGACAAAAAGACATAGGATATTGTAGGTCTACGTGATTTTTTTATGATCCTGTTATTTCGAAAGGAGATAATGTCCTTAAGAAAATTCTCAGCAAAATATATCAATTGTGGCTCGTATAGCTTATCGTACTGTAACTTTAAGTAAAACATAGACTTATTCTGGTTTAATAGTGCAGTCACTGCTTGTCTTACCACCGGATGTGTAAACGATTGTAATGAAATTGATTTTATGACTATTAAAATGTAGTAAAATTCCCTAAAATCAGTATGAAATACCAATCTGCATGGCTCTGAGAAGGTCTTTGTGTTTAAGTTTAGCATGGCGAACATGTTTGACAGTATCATACGGTAATTATGACTGTCCTGTAATTCAAGTGCACCGATTCGAATGCAAGACATTCCCTGTGTCAGGGTCTAGAGAGTTAAGACTTTGCCCGTGTCACCTTCGTATTTAGGGGAACCTCATTTACGAAAAACAACATTGTAGCATCGCGGAACACTCCTGACTTCATTCATATTTTTCCTTTTTTTTTCAATTTTTAGGGAGATGCGTAGAATGATTTTATTTCAGGGGATAATTAACGTTTCCTTTTGATAATCAGCAGAACGTATTTTAGTTCGGTAAAACAACCGTTGCAAAATTAATAAAGATGAAAAGAACCACAGATTAACTTTTCGAAACCAGTGGCTTAGCTGCAAAGAGTGGTGGATTTTGCTATATACGATGTACAGAAAACTCGATTGCGCCGAAGAAACTTCGGCGCATTTTTTGCTTGTTTAACTTGTTTATTCTAGAAGCCGGCAACTTTCCACTAAAAGTGTCCCGTGTGCGGGCAGCCTAAGGAGAAAAAGCCAAGCGCTGGGGCATCCTCAGGCATTCAGAGGTTAAGAAAGTGAAGCGTGGGAGTTGGAGTGGTGGACAACAAGATAAAGAGACCTAGAAAATAATGAGTACAAGAGTCTAAAGCTGAAAGTTGGAGAAAACCAAGCAGTTGCTTGAGAAGTGATAGTAGGAGTAGTTGGACAGCAAGATGTAAGGAAAGAAGCGGAAATGGAGGTACAGCTTAAGAATAAACAAGTAAAAAATGCGCCGAAGTTTCTTCGTCAATTTGGTATGTTTGATGACTGGAGGGTGGATGATCAACATACCAATTTGCAGCCCTCTAGCCTCAGTAGATTTTAAGATCTGAGGGCGGACGCACAGACAAAACGCCATCTCAATAGTTTTCTTTTACAGAAAACTAAAAGTAGATGTAGCTAGCGGCCGAAGGGATGCTGCAAACACCCTTTTGTATTGCCAACAGCAAGGTCTAGACCAGGGGTGGAGAACCTTTTTGTGCATGAAGGCCAACTTACAATACATAAAGGCCGCATAGAAAAATTTTTTAGTTATTTTATCCCTTAAGTAATTTATTAGTAATCTAATAAAAAAGACAGGTTTATAAAAATCGAAAGCATAATATTTTCAAATATTTTTATTTAAGTAAGTACTTTTTATACAAGTAATATGTAAATGAGTAATATCGAAAACATAGAATTTTCAAATATTTTATTTATGTAAGAAGTTTTCAAAGTAATAAGTAAATGAATAATATCGAAAGCATGACATTTTCAAATGATTTTAATTAAGAAAGAAGGTTCTTTGTATTCAAGGAACAAATAAAGGCATAATAATCTTATAAAAAGATAGCATATAAACATCGAGAATATAACATTTTCAAATATTCAATATACAGTAGGCAAGCATGTACATTTTTTATGCAAATTAATGACTTCTTTGAGACTGCTTCCTTTGAGAAAGCATTTTGATATCAGGCACTAGCATAGTGGTTCTTAGTTGAATTGGTCCTCCAAATGCTCGTCTGTCAACTGTGTTCTCAGTGAATTCTTGATTTGTGCCAAGTACGAAAATGTGGATTCACAACAGTGAGAAAAACAGGAAATTAGTCGTCGTGCATGTTCACGAAGACGAGGATATTCTATCGCGTTTTTCCAAATTTTTCCCTTATATACTTGTTGCTTTAAGTTTATATTCACTGAATTTTTTAAAAAATGCCTCCAATCTCTGGGAGCGACATCACTAAACACAGATAACTTTCCTTTTGTGTGTGTGAGCTTTACGTGTGGGGTATATATATATATATATATATATATATATATATATATATATATATATATATATATATATATATATATATATATATATATAGTATATATATATATATATATATATATA
Organism: Macrobrachium rosenbergii; assembly: GCF_040412425.1. Taxonomy (NCBI): domain Eukaryota; kingdom Metazoa; phylum Arthropoda; class Malacostraca; order Decapoda; family Palaemonidae; genus Macrobrachium; species Macrobrachium rosenbergii. The sequence continues at coordinate 58,667,477 of NC_089741.1, forward strand.
TATATATGTATAGATATATATATATGTATATATATATATATATATATATATATTATACATAACACACACACACACACACACACATATATATATATATATATATATATATATATATATATATGTTTGTGTGCATAATGATTTTAGACAAAAATTATCAATGTCCAAAAAGAAAATTATATATATATATATATATATATATATATATATATATATATATATATATATATATATATATGTGTTTTAAGGTCGCAAGTTCTCATCCCCTGGTCTAGACCTTGTCCTACAGTACACCACGTGTGGTCCACTGATGGCACTAACCCCTGAGGGGGCAAGAGCACTAGAACTTCCCCTCTCCCCATATATTTCATTCCCATTTTTCACAAAATTAATGTTTACTGATAATCTCGTGGTCCTCTCTTTGATAATATTTTCAAATTCTGCTTAATTTTTTGCGCATTTCTACAATAAAAAACAGCAAAACAACGCGCATTTCTGTTGGTGGCAAGTATTATTATTATTATTATTATTATTATTATTATTATTATTATTATTATTATTATTATTATTATTATTAAAAAGAATGGCTGTATTATGCGAATTTATCTTATATAGTGTCTTTTCTATCTTCCTATGATTCGCTTTTCAGGCTCAGCGATGTTGGTCAGCAACTGGCCGGATATTCATGTTGAAAAGTTGATAGTGCGGACGCGGGAAGTCTTGTATTAAAAACGATTTCGATTGATATTTTAATAAAAGATCATATTCTGCACACTATCCTTTCCAACATGAATATCGGCCAGTTACTGACCAACATCGCTGAGCCTGAAAAGCGAATCATAAGGAAGATAGAAAGACACTATAAGATAAATTCGCATAGTACAGCCATCCTTTCAATAAGACCTGCTTAAAAGAGGGTCTACCTTTCATATTATTATTATTATTATTATTATTATTATTATTATTATTATTATTATTAAAGATAGTGTA
>NC_089741.1:58673463-58675963 GCF_040412425.1 Macrobrachium rosenbergii
TGGTTTCGGATTCACAATAAGCTGTGGTCCCGTTTCATTAACCAATTGTTCTTAGCCACGTAAAATAAATCTAATATTTCGGGTCAGCCCTAGGAGAGCTGTTAACCAGCAAGCATTAAAAGCGCTGTTTTAGATGTTGTGAAACTGTTCAAGACAGAACACATAATAACAAGACGGATAACAACAAGACGGCTCAATCAGGACTGTATTGAATATTTTTTGGCTGCATCAGACAAAATGGAGTCATGATCACCCCAAACGTGTCAATGGCGTATAGACTCAGAAATATCTGCTTGGCAAGAATGTCTCTCTGATGAGTGAAAAGAGTAATTCAAGTAAGACTAGAGAATACGGAATGTGTTTCAAGTGGTGGTATTTCAGGTAGGCCTGATCCATGTACATCATGTGATAGTTTCCCCTCACAATTCGTGCATTGCATCAAGCTCAACGGGACTATCAAATGACTCCAATCTTGCACTCGAATTATGTTTAACGTCTATGTTGTTCAGCGATATTGAATTTCATGATAACGATGATGGTGATGCAACAGCTGTATGTGATGATATGTGCCCTAATGTTGATAACCCAGTGTCAGATGTAGGTGATAAGATTGAAGAAGAATCTTCAAGATACACTGGAGGATATATGGCAAGAAAATTCATCACCAAATACCCATATCTAGGAACAAAAGATGGCACAACTACTGATAGCAACACATGGATTGAAAGTGTCAGCCGAGGGAATTTGCACTATCCATCTGAACACTTCTCTTCCCAACTATTCATTATGAGAAAATTATTCAAAGCCATAAACGGCGAGACACTACAGGATGGCGGAGACTGCCTACTGAATTTGGTTTCGCAGCGAAAGAAATCGGATAAACTCTCCTTGCCTGATGAAATTGTGCATTCCTTTGCCAAAATTAGTATTTTCTTTAAAATCCATCATTTAACTAAAAAACTTTTTATAGAAAAAAAGAGAGTAGCACTAAGCGGATGTCAACTAAGAAAATTAAAAAAAAACAATCTCTTGAAAGAATTTGTGTCTTTATATCATACACAAAATTGTTCAAGTGAAGACTGTTCGGAGTTGTTTGTTATTTGTTTGATCATTTTATTCCCTAAAGGACTATATATTATATAGATTTTTCTTATGAAGTCAAATGCAAATACCTTTTTGTACTTTTTCCCGAAAATTTTATAATCGTTTGATGCATGTATAATTATTACCTTTATGTATACAGTATGTGTTATATGTAAACTTATGCTTTCGGATGTATATTTATGTGATATCGAGTGTTCATGAGAAACTTGCTTCAGATATGTTCTCTGTATCATATTCTTCATCATTTATTCCTTTGACACGTTACATGCTGTATGATATCATTCTCATACTCTTAATATTGTTTTCTTTTTTTGTGGCCAAGTCGTGCAAATGCAACTGCTTTTTTACAATGTCTTATGTCCACATTTTCTATATATTTATTGTATGACAATTAGGATTCTTAATAAGATTTGGAAAATATAATTAACCTATCATTCCAACCTTTATCATAAATAAAAAAAAGTTTGTTTTTCAAAACGAGATATGAAAACCGCGACAGAATCAAATACATTTCTTAACAGTTATTTATAATCTTGATAATAATACTACCTGAAAGAGAGGGAGAGAGAGAGAGAGAGAGAGAGAGAGAGAGAGAGAGATTATAAGTGAAACCAAGTTGTCATGTTATAAAAATGGACATGAAGAGAATACACCAAACCAGTATATAGGGAAGCAAATGAATAATTAAAGAAACATAAAGAAAGCTGTAGCAGCTATGTGTGACTAAATGCGAGAATGGGTATTAGAAAAACATCATGCGTGTAACCTATTTAAAAAAATTTATCAAACACACCATGCAATGGATTAAATGTATAAAAGCTAAAGGTTTCTTAGTTAATTCGATAGCTGAGCACGGAAGTGTAACGATTGTGACGTCACATTATTAGCTCTGTCCCTCCGCCTGAGTTGAACAGACCCTTTTATATTGACTCTGGGCCAACCCATTTTGCACGGGTTCGAATCCTACCGCCGGCAAAAGGGTTTCTTAATAAGTTTTTCAATTTGGGTTCAAGGCTCTGGGTGATAGGCACATTAAAAGAGTTAAGTAATTTTATATATATATATATATGTATATATTATATATATACAGAGTATATATATATATATATATATATATATACATATATATATATACATATATATATATATATATATATATATATATATATATATATATATATATATATATATATATATATATATATATATATATATATTACTAAAGGACCCTCATTCGAACTAGATGGTATCTAATGGAGTATTTATTCAGAAAAAGTTGCAAGCTTTCTTGGACAAAGTCATCCGTGGTACAGATACTTGATAATGGACTGGTCCAAAACTTGGTAACTTTTTCTGAATAAATTCTCCATTAGATACCATCCAGTTTGAATGAGGT
>NC_089741.1:58678463-58753463 GCF_040412425.1 Macrobrachium rosenbergii
ATTCCTAGAACACCTCCGCCTCCTTCCTCTCCTCTACCCCTTCCCACGCCACTTCCTCATCCAGCTTTCAGGGTCATAAAGAAAACGCATCTGCGCATCTGGAGTTTCATCTGTCAGCTATTGTCATTCTTCCTGTCTCTCCTACACAAAGGATTCAGTGTTGTAGTATGAATTATGGCGCCTCGAGTGTTCGAGTAAGTATTACAAGAAATACGACACTCGCTCACTTCGCTGGCTCTTGCGGTAAAACTGAAAACTACTACCGTGCCCCTCTGATTCGGTAACTAACTGTTTACTTGCAAAAGGGCGCCTTGTTTAGTGCCATCCCCCTGGGAATGAACATTTAAATATAAACAAAAGACGATAAATATCCTAAACATAACAAATGACATAAACGTAAACAAGATCATAAATAAAAGGCGGTAAATATTCCGGTCGGCGATTGGCGGGAACCAGGCCGCGGTAGTAGTCTTCAGTTTATCGTTCTTGGATTCCCCTTGAGAGACGTTAAGGCTGTCATTGAATGCCACGCCGCCTGCAGCAGTCTCCGGAGACCTGATGTTCAGCCTCTTCCCCCCATTTTCCTACCCAGTCTTACTAGTTTAAAGGGATAGGGAGGGGAAGCCCCAGAAAGTGCCCTCCTGTTCATATGCATTTTCTTAGTCCCATGATTCTTTATTTTTTGTCTCCCCGACGTCTTGTGAATTATTGCGACGGTATATTATGAATAAACAATTTATTACCTTAATATTCCAGGAAGAGATTATATTATAAATCACCATTTTGAGTTATGACGACTAGATTTTGCTAGCGAAAATTTCAGAAGTTGTTATTATAAGAAGTACATCTCTAATTAACAAATGACGAACCAGAAATATAATATTGTGAAATTGTGTCATTAGACACCCGGTTTTTTATGCAAGAATTGATATAGCAATTAGTATAAGGATTTAGAAAATGAAGAAAATGTGAATTATTATAGATACGTCGCATAGAGGCAATATATTAAGAATAGCTATAACTGTACTACACTTTTAATCGCTGAATGAATTATTACAATGTATTGTTTGCATAAAGATTGTAATCCCCGTAGGGGGGTTAGTGCGGTCAGTGCACCTCATGCGGAGCACTGTAGACATTACTGAAGGTTATTGCGGCGTCCATTCGGCCCCTAGCTGCAACCCCTTTCACTCGCTGTCTTCCATCTTACTTTCCAGCCTCTCCTAACAATTGATTCAAGGTGTAACTGCTAGATTATCCTCCTGTTACACCTTTCAAACCTTTTTACCGTCAGTGCCCGTTTCAGCGCTGAATGACCTTACAACTCCCAGCGCTTGCCCTTTGGCTTAAATTCTATATTATTTTCTGTATTCTATAAAGATTGTAATGTCACGACAACTAGATATTAGATGTATAGTTTTTATATATGATTAAAGCTAAATTTTGTAGATCAAAATTACAGTAACAATATTGTAATTTGACTTTATGATTATATCTCATAGAAAAGCTTAAATTTGAAATGATATCACATTATCCAATGATGAGTAAAGCCGTTGACATCAGTATTGACTTTTCAATATAGAAAACTTTACTTACGAACCAAAGCAGCAAGCAAAGAAATAAAGTAGCAGAAATATGTTTATTCTTACGAGGAAGTCCAGCTTCATATTTGCCAAGATAAACGTGACTGAATTACATGATTCCGAGAGCTGGAGTGGATCGAAGACATTAAACAATCACACAAGAGGAAGACATTCCCAAAAAATTACTTTCTTGGAATGATTTGTTCACACGAGCTTATCTGGCGTCACACCCACCAGTGTCACTGGCCAGTTTCTCAGAGTCTGAACAAATAAAGCTCCCGCCTTCAAAAACGTCTGAACACAAACGGACAAATGAACAAACACGCTTGAGGAAATACTGCACAAAAAGGCGTTTCTAAGAGCAGAAACAACAAACAAGCTACACCAAGAAGTTCCTGCAACCCCTTTCGTTTCTTTTACTGTACCTCCTTTCATATTTTTTTTCTTCCATCTTACTTCCATCCTCTTCTAACAATTGATTCACAGCGCAACTGCGAGGTTTTACTCCCGTTAAACCTTTCAAAGCTTTAACTCTCAACATCCCTTTCAGCGCTGAATGACTTTATTTGTCCCAGTGCTTGGCCTTTTGGCCTAAATTCTATATTCCACATATTCCAAACAAAAAGAGCAAATATAAACAAGGAAAGCATTGCCAATAAGCACTGAACGGACGCAAGTCACAGTACAAACCCTCCGCGCTGGATGATGCTTTCAAACAAACAAAGTAAAGTCGAGGCACTAACTTCTCCCACTCAGTTCTGCACAAACATGGTAGCAAAAAATGCCCTATATTGTTTAATGACAAAATCTGATAAGGGTCACCCAAGATAATTTTTCTTTTGTAATCTTTGGCAGTCAAGGAAACAGTTAATTATGATGCTCTTTTCGTAATTGGAGACTCTCTCTCTCTCTCTCTCTCTCTCTCTCTCTCTCTCTCTCTCTCTCTCTCTCTCTCTCTCTCTCTCTCTCTCTCTCTCAAGAGAAAGAAAGATAATTAATTCTTCTCATCCCAGAGCAAATGGCGGCTGCATGTGTAGCGCAGGCAGTGTTTAGATTATTGAAAGGGGTGGAGAGAGAGATAGAGAGGTGTTAAGACCTTGAATGGTCACCTAAACAAAGGATTTTAATATCCATAAAAAACAGGCTTTTAGTTAACACCAATTGAAAGAATTAAATGGACATAATAAAGGACTTTAATGACCAATAAAAAAAAAACAAAGGAACCAGGTACCTTTCAGAAAAGATCTTTAATGGAAACTCGAAAAAAGGGGATCTCATGGGCAAAAAGAAAGGCGTTTAATGGACACCAAAGACAAAGACTTTAGCTGCTACAGAACAAAAACAATCAGTGACCGTCACGAAAGCATGTGGGTCTGCTCTGTTCGCATCTCTCGTATTTTCTCTCCCCTCACTATTGCACCGAGGGCAGCTGGTTTTAATCTCCCCCTTATATTTATGACCTTTGCAGCGTCCCTTCATCCCCTAGCTGCAATCTCCTTCACTCCTTTTACTACACCTCCGTTCATATTCTCTTTCTTCCATCTGACTTTCCACCCCCTGCAACAGTTGTTTCTTGGTGCAACTGCGGGGATTTCCTCCTCTTACACCTTTCAAATATTCTTACTGTCAATTTCCCTTTCAGCGCTGAATGACTTCATAGGTCCCAGTGCTTGGTCTTGGTCTAAATTCGATATTCCGTTCTGTTCTTATGTATATGAAAAGTCGTCTCTAGCGTCATCGAGCTCTTCCTGAAGAGATGCCATTGCGAAACCAATTAGCAGTGAATTAAAAAGAACGAATAAACACTTGGGACTTGTTGGCAAGCTGACTGCTCGGTTCCTACTGTCACCCACTGACTTTTACACGTGACTCTTAAAGCTTCTTGCAACTTTGTAAGCGTTGATTTGCGGAGTGACGCTGCGAGCCCTTGTAGGGCCAGAGAAATAAAAGAATGAATTAAAAACGGAAATTTGTTTACCGAATTTCTTTGCAAGAAGAGTGGCAAATCAATGAGTAAATAAATGAAAATGATAAAGAACAGTCAAACATAATCAAACAAATAACTGATAAGAAAAAGGAACTCGACCAGAGCGTGAGATGATCCCTTCTCCGGGAACAAAATCAAATGTATCAAGTGCAAACTGATTGCCAAGAATTGGGCCTTGGGCAGCCTCAGGTACCCGCATAGAGTCCTGATAACAGTACTGAGGCAGAGAAAGAAAGAGAGTACGTCTGCTTATGACGTTTTACGGGCAAGTTAGGACAAAGCGCACAAAGCTTCAGTCCTGTTTAGAGCTAGTCTCATTCATCTTTTCATGGTACTTTATTTAAACAAGTGTAAGGTGAAATTGAAAAGTTGAGCCATTTTAGAATGTTTGAATGTTTTGTTGTTTTTGAATCGATTTCTGTGTTTTTAATGCATTTGAATATAAACTAATGTAGCACAAACGTAACCTTAACCTTACGTAATTGACGCGAACAAAGTCTGATAGTCTAATAATAACCCATCACTGTCATTGTTCTGGAGACTCAGAAAACAAAAGGCATGAATTGGTCACAGAATACCAGTGGGACATATCAGGAAGGTCTGTCCCATTTTTGAACCGTTCCATTGCCATTGCATCTCTTCCCATTCATTCCTCATAAGAAATGTCCTCATAAGAGAACTAACTGTCTTCTTTCCGAGAATTTCCTGTCAAATCTCCGTTCCTTTAAGGCGGCATCAGAGAAGCATGTTTCCTGGCTTCTCATAGCGCAAAGGGGCGAATACTGCAGTCAGACATGTTTGCAGTCGAGTGACATCGCCTCAACGAGCATTCATGACTTCAATTTCGACATCAATGCTGACCCCTTTGTGCAACCTTTAGTGGCGGGATGAAAGAGAAAGCGTTTGCGTTTCACCGTCCTTTATAAATGGTCATTGTGGCGATCCTAAAGTTTTTTTTTTTTGTTAATTCTAGTACGATGTTTCAATATTTTCAAAATATGCAAGAATATCAGTGACACGCGGGAGTAACTTATTGATCATGAGTCCTACTTGATCAAAAATTCTTGTACTATATTACAGCAAAGTTTCACATTACAGTGCCGCTACTTACTTGTCCACTTTACAAAAGACAAAGTATAAACTAATATAAGAGCAAACAACCACTTTTAGGAACTATAGAACCATAGAAGTGTAAAAATATAGTCTATTTACGTGGAACTGACAGTCAGTATCAGTAACTGATGACATTGAAGCTTCCATCTTTCTTCTAACTGGCCGATATCTTTTAGCAATAGAATTAAATCTATCTCTGTAAGTATCAAATGTATGATTATGATAAATATCCAAAAGTCATCCTGGCATCACTTCTTACATACTGTTGCCAGTTAACGTGATAAAAGCAACGATTGCAAACCCCAAGAGTGACAACACGCAAATTAACAAACACCTCAGCAACGAGTCTCCCTCACGATTAGCTTCAATTGTAAATACTGCGTATTTTTACCGTCAGCTCAAAAAAAAAACGTATATAACAATGCAGATTTATATGATTATATAACCTGTAAATTTCAAAAGTATCTTCTTTTCCTGGATTTTGAGAAGTTTGTTTCTTCCCTGTAAAGAACTATGTCATCTTAATGAATAATTGCAACTGACTACAATTAACTTAAAACATAAATTAAGGTTTTTTTCTGCATATTTGATCATGCCTTCGTCATAGCAACACTCCTCCTTATCACGATTTCGACAAACCTTAGTTTGAGATCGAATGAAGCACTGATGGAAGGGTTTAGTTTTCTTGTTGAAAGTTAACTTTACTATTACTAGTCTTGTTCTGACTTCGGAACAAATCTATAATTAAAAACTACAATTCGCCGTCATTGAGGGCATATCCTGTGCCTCTTTTTCTCTTCTCTTTCATCATTTTAATTTTCCCGTTAGATTCACCCACATTTAAAAATGTCTCAGTCGATTTTTTAACGCTTCTCTCGTCCATTCGAATTATGCCAAAAATGAATGTAAACAAAGCTAACCTGTTTCCCCTCATTCCTCATCCAGTACTCTCAAGTCTCTCATTCTCAGCTGGCTATTCTAAGATTCAACTTCTGATTCAAGAACAAATCAAAGTAGTTTTTTTAACATAATTAATTAACAAAATTCTCATTTCTTACCAACAGATCTTTTTCTGGAGTCACTGGCAGCTTCGACAGACCCCAACTCTGCGGGAGCAGCAAAGCCCCTACGCGTCGTCATGTAGCTGGAAGTGAGAGCCTACATACTCAGAGTGGGTTGGTAAGGGTATTAGGCTTCTCCCGGGGTTTACATCCGTAGAGTTTCTCAATCCTCCTCAAACATGGCTATTGCTGCAGGGTTGGACGGCGTCCTGACATACCTAGGAACACCCCATCCACGGGTCACCATTCATCTCCTCCTGACAATAGGTATGTAAGGGAGGCGAGGTTCTTACTGGTACATGAGTAGGAACTTCATCTCCTTGTGTTGATAGCCAAGGAAGGCAAAGTTCTGAATCTGGTTATTTTTATTGGTATGTGAAAGCATGAAACTGGATGAAGCCCTTGCTGTCATTCTGGAACTGTTGAAGTTCCTGTTCTTATATAGGTAAGAGTCTGAAACTGAAAATTCATGTTGGTACACAAAAATCTGTAACTGTGAGCAGTTCTTGTTGGTAGGTCAATGTTAAACTGGGTGAAGCTCTTATCGTATATGAGTCTAGAACTGGATGAGGTTCTTATTGGTATGTGAGTCTGAAACATGATGAAGTTCTTATTGATAAGAGCCTTAAACTGAATTAAGATTTTACTGATAGGTGAGAGCCTGAAATTAGATTAGGTATATACTGAGTGGTATGTGAGAGTCCAGAATTGACTGAAGATTTTATTGATATATAACAGTCAGAAACTTAGTGAATATCTTGTTGGTATGTGAATCTTAAACCAGATGAAGTTCTTTAATTTTGTTTGCCAAATGGTTTGCCTCTAATTTTCATTTCATTCCTTCAATTCCTGTTGATCAGAACTGGCGTTCCCAAAGAGAAATCATGACTGGTGCATTTCAGGTATGGCAGTGTTAGGACTGGGGTCCATTGAAGTGTCAACACTCCTGCCGCTCCCACTATACAGCTGTTGGGGAGGTTTGATGCCTAAAGACTTGAACAAAAGGTAAGTTAGACAAATTTTGTAAAAAAAAATATCACGAAAGTTTAGATAATACTTATGCCGTATGTTATCCAGAAATAAAATAATGAAGTTTGCCCTTTTAGTCCTGTCAGTTCACTTTTTTTTTTAAATGTTCCAGAGTATGTAGTGGAGTATCTCTTCTGCCAGAAGTACGCCATGATGACCAGCGTCTGGTTAGTATGATCTGTATTGGAGGAATTTGTTTTAGAATCTTAGGAATATGTAATAAAGAAGAAAGAAACGCATGGTAAAGTAGCGAGAATTTTCTGGGAGAAAACACGGACGATCGTTTGGAGATTATTATTTACATCACCCATGATCTTGCAGGTTTTTGTTTGTGGTGACAAAGCGTGGCAGCCCAACACCTTCCCAGGAGCTATACTCATCGGAGTACGAGTGTTCGTGGCACTGCTAGCTGGCATCTGCATGGATATGTTTGGCCGCAGAAGGTCTGTTGTTGCCTGGATGGGCCTGTACTTCGTCGTGGCATTTGCTCGAGCATTCTCACCAAACGCAGAGGCTGTAGTGTTCTGTGTCACGATTGAAGGGGCGGCTGCACAGGCATCTACACTTGCACTTCTTTTGCTTGGTAAGACTTGATGCCTTCATATAAATGATGTCTTTCCTGAGAGGAGTCAGAGCGGCACCATTTGGTGAATCTGTCCTGAGAACAGTGACGTCATTCCTACAGACAATGAGTCTCTGTTTAGTGGAGTTGAAGCTTCCATGTAAATGCTGAAAAAATACCATAAATCATGAATGCACATTCCTAGCAATGAAGTTTCACATTAACACAATCAGTTGTGAATCCAATACCCATAGCCCATTTCGAACATGTTTTTCGTTTTCTTCATATCCTTTTTCCCTCTCAGCTTTCTTTACAGATTTATTTTTCTCTCCCCGTGAAGTTTTAAAACTGAGATCGTGGAAGACAGGAAAATTTTGATTACTTAATGTGCCCAGAGTTTTTAATGGTACTTCAGTTTGACATAATTATTTTTATAAAACCGATTTTTGTTGCTTCTGTAAGAGGGACATTTCACACAGAGCAGTTTCTCAGGCTCATGGGAGTTCTCTTATATTCTGTCTCTTCTGTATTTGGAGAATTTGAGCCACACAAGATACATGTTTTCAGTATATTCATAATGCTATCCCCCCAGATTGACACGCCCTGAAGAGGATTTAGTAAACTTCCTTAGCAGCCTTGCAGTAAACCTTGCTTTAATAATTTCCTTTTGGATTTGAGCAGCGTTTTGTGATATTAGTTTTTATGCGCAAATTACTGATAAAATCTTTCAGATGTTATCTACTGCTGTTTTGTTTTCCTATTCAGTCAACAGATGTGATACAGACTTATGATGGTTGATGCCTAATACAGCCAGTTATTTGTTACTAATAATTTTGCATTCTGTATTTGATCAATCATTGCATCTTAAAGCAGAAAAAGGCAATTTTTCCTTCACCAAGTGCCCTATAATGCCTTGTGAACCCCGTAGGTATTTTCCTGCACAACTGTGGATTCCTGCGTGAGGTAAAAGTGTTTTCCTGAAAATGTAAGTGATTTCTGTGTTAAAATAATCCTTAAAAATACGCCAGCTGCCACAGAATAATGTTCATAATTGTGTGCGTTAAGGTGTCTAACAAAAATGTGACTGGCGTTAAAGTCACAGAGGCTTCAATATCTGTTATTTCCAATGTTATGAGACCACTCCAGTCCCATCACGTTGTGATGCTCAGTGTAAGCATGGCATTATACAGTGAATACAACATCTATCTCTTATTTACAGCTACAGAAGGGAGCACCCAAAAAGAATGTGTTCGATCTGCCTGTTTGGTGCTACTGGGCCACGCCGTAGGGGTGGCAGCTGGAGCACCGCTCATCACCACATATGTTCCAAGATCTGTTTACAAGCAGATGGCTCGAAGCTTACCTGCGCTTGTGTTCGTCTTATTTTTGATGTAAGTTATCGTATGCTGTCTTGCCTTTGATGGGAGTAGGCGTTTGTTGTTCCACTTTTTATGATTAATAGAGTATGCTGCCTCTTCTCTTTGGGAAATTATAGTTTGTTGAATTTACCTGTGATGAAAGTTAGGGTACCCTGTTGATTTTAAAAGCAAGTTGGATTGCATTGCTTATTCTTTTGTGAAAGTTTGTATGCTGTCTTTTCTCTTATGGCCTTATTAACTTAGTTTTTTGTAAGTTTAAGGAGTTTGCCTTTATGTACTTTAGAGGAAGTTGTGTTATTCCTACGAAAGTAAAAGCACTTTTTATCTTTGATGATATTTCAGGTAATTGTATAAGTTTTATGTTTTCTCATTTTTATGAAAACTAGTGTTGTCTCATTTTTTACTGAAGTGAGAAAATGTTGTCATTTACTTTTATTTCTTATGAAAGATAGAATATGGCTCATGGCATATGAAAATAGAAGTATGGTGTCTCATTTTAAAGAAAAGTTTGAGTATTGTGTCCTGATTTTTACAAATGTTAAAGTGCGTCTCTCCATCTTTATGAACGTTTTAGTATTTAGTATCTTGATGGAAGTTAGTGCATTACCTCAGAGTTATCTAAGACTATATTTTACCATTTCCATTAAATCCACGGCATGCTGATCTGGGTAGTAAGATGCTTATATGACATAGTTTTAAGGTGATGTAAATCTGTACTAGCTACTAAGAAAAAATCAAGTAAATTTCATGAAATAACAAAAAGAAAGTTCTCCGTTGAATCATGTTTTATCTGTATTGGAAGTTACAGTACGATGGCGTTTTTAATTAAATATTTTTGTAATAGATATTTCAAAATTGGTTCAGTCTGTTCTGTTTGTTAAGTACAAAATAAAGTAAAATAGACACTGCCTTGGAAAATAATTCAAGTTAAAAATATAATGTATTAGGCGAAACTAGTAGCACGTTGTAAGACTGTTTTCTTGTTACTCATTTTCAAGATAGTATGAATTCATACTTATTGTCGAATAGGAAATCAAGTATGAACGAAAGTTGTAGCATGAGAAGTTTGTTTTGGAGTGAGAGGATTAGGAAGGATATTTTAAACGTGAATATTACCGCTGTCACCAATCCCACAGAGCTCTGCCTGAAAGCGCGCGTTGGGCTGTGTGTCGAGGGAGGATCCACGAAGCTATAAAAATACTCAAGAGATCTCACCACATGGCCTTTGACCCGACAGTTCAGTCGAAGCTGTCGTCCCTTTACCAAGAGGTATTTGTTCTGAATACTCATTTGATTATAATTTATCGTATATTTTAGTTTTTTCTTTGTTTTCCATCATTTGTTGGCGGTTAAGATGAATCTCTACTTCTTGCTTTCACGCGAGTAAATGTGTTGGATATCACCCACTGCTGTTCTTGTGCCGTCATAATTTTGATGGTTTTCATTTCTTTCGCTGCTGAACGTTTTTGACAAATCGCAGACGCTTCTCATCTATTTTAGGAACTTTTAAATTGTACTTTTAAATAGGACATAGAATGGAGTTTTTCATTCACTGTCACCTTCTGTCTGTAGTTACTGAAAACCTTTTTATATGTTATGATGCTGTTACTTACTTATTTTTTTTTTAATATATGACAGTCATGTCTCTTTTAACGTTACTCTTTTATAGGAAGAATGCAGTGTGTATTGGTACCTTAATAAACTTCTTTTTTTTCCAGCACAAATTGTCAGTGGGGCAGTACAAATGTTCTGGACAAGCTCTGCGGGAGTCCCTGCAGCCCATTTTTCGGACGCGCAGGATTTTTGTGGTGTTCCTGCTGTTTGCCCTCTGTGGCCTAGCTGCTGGATGTGCTGTCAGCGCTGTCTTCTTATATGACCCAGCAACATTTAACAGGTGTGAAATACTGGTTTATGCTGCACTATTCAAATGAGACTTTATTTATGTATCTGTGTTCAATGTGGAGGATGATGGATGGGCGGTTTAATGCCCAAACCTAGCCCAGGGCTGGTGAAAACAAGGAAAGTGGCAAACCTACTGTCTTCATTGAGCAAAAAGCCGGTTGGAAATACTGTAGGTAGGAGTTAGATTAGGCACACTAATGTCCGTGTTTAGCCAATGGACTGGCGGAAACAAGGGAAAAGAATGGTGTAAATATTTAAAGGATACCTTTTTTGCTCTAAATGTAAGAAAACCACCTTTGGCATTTAGCTTTTTTTTTTTTATAAATGTTAATCAACGCTAATTGCTCTTTCACCGTGAACTTCGTTTTACATGACTTGAGATGGGCTGAAGTTCCTAAACATGAATAGGAATAGCGTAGCACAATATTTTTTAATTAGTCACAATACAGCTTTTAAGCAGAAAATGTTGAATTACCAAGAAAAAAAAGCAATAAACATTTCACCCTAATTTCTAACATTTTTGCCCACACATTGTAGTTTATGTACCCACAGACATTGCATCCTCTTCATCTGTATACCTTAGGCCCCCTTTTTGTTTGTTGGCAGCTTTGAGGACCGGCAAGTTGCCCTCGGAGTCATTGAATTCTTTGCCCTGTTGATGATGGGTCTGACTGTGTCGCGCCTCTCGGTCAAGTTCGTCCTTGTGGCGTTAATGTGCTGTGTCTCTGTCGCCCTGCTGCTTGTGCCGCTGTTGGAGGAAGGTGATAAGTTGTCCCCAGTATTTTGATCAGTTCTCAGGTTATATGTTTTCTGATGAGTGTGTTATGTATCTTGCAGGGCGCTGAGGGTTTGATCATGAAATGTCCTGTCAAGGGTAGCCAATCAATCAAAATTAGTATTGTGCTTAAATGATCTGAGTATCAGTTTTATTCTTTTTAAAAGCAATAGAAATGGCACACGATAGCACTCTAAAAGCTATTATTTTAGTCTCGTCTAAAATCAAAATCATTCATTAAAATAAGATATTTCAGGCAACATAATCCCTCTGTATTTGTTCTTTCAACCATAACTCATCTATATTTTTTCTGCTTGAATATATGAGGGAAATTGTTGGGGCCTGCTCATAATTAATCTGTAAATGTTCAACATCTGTCATTTAGCAAATGTTGCAAGATTTAGTGACCAGTTTTTGTTCTTTAGCCAGTGTTACATGTTGTAGTGGGTAGCTTTTACTTGACTCATGTATGTTTCTTCTTTAGTGAGTGTTAAAAGTGGTAGTGGCCAACCCTTACTCAATTCATCTATACTTGTTCTTTGGTAAGTGTTAGAAGTTGCAGTGGTCAACTCAGGATCTAATTCTTTTGCACCTGGTCTTCAGCAAGTGTTGGCAGCTGCGGAGGCCAGCTATTCTTCACGTGTCTCGGCCACATGTGTGTGGTCATGACTACAGTATGGCTGGGCGTGGGCGCCATCAGAATGACTCCCACCCACTCTAGGGGCGCAGTGCTGGGATTCACCTTCGCTATGGCCACGCTTGGACATGCGCTTGCTTATCTAGATATCGCTCATGCTTTGGTAAGCATGACCTTGGGAGGATCTTCCCTCTGTCAAAGTTACCGTGTGATGGGCACTCAGGCATGCTGTGACCCTATTTATTGTAGAAATAGTCATTTTCTCTTATTGGATGTTTTACCATACGCCTTTTTTATTATGGATATACAATCATTATATATATATATATCATATATAATATATATATATATATATATATATATATATATATATATATATATATATATATATAATATATATATATATATATATATATATACATACATATAAAACTTGTTTCGCTTATCGAAAACTTCAATTTAAGGAGGAACAAGGGGGCCAGAAGACGTGGTAACATTGTGAACACTGTTATGTCTGAAATCATACAGAAGCATAACCGAGCTTTCAGAATGCATTACTCTTCCCATCATCAGGGTCACTGGTTCATTTTTGTTTCACGTCATTCCACAGATGATTGACCCTCATGATGGGAAGAGTTACAAATTATATATATATATATATATATATATATATATATATATATATATATATATATATATATATATATATATATATATATATATATATATATATATATATATATATATTACTAAAGGGCCTCATTCAAACTGGATGGTATCTAATGGAGTATTTATTCAGAAAAAAGTTACAAGCTTTCTTGGACAGACAGTCCACATTATCAAGTATCAAGTATCCGTACTTGATAAGGTACGGATACTTGATAATGTGGACTGTTTGTCCAAGAAAGCTTGTAACTTTTCTGAATAAATGCTCCATTAGATACCATCCAGTTTGAATGAGGTCCTTTAATAATTCTACTAATGCACAGAACAACTGTGTATGTGATAAAGTTAATATATATATATATATATATATATATATATATATATATATATATATATATATATATATATATATATATATATATATATATATATATATATATATATGTGTGTGTGTGTGTGTGTGTGTGTGTGTGTGTGTGTGTGTGTGTGTATCTACTGAATCTGTTCTAGGTTTTAGGTAGTTCAGAATACAAGTAGCATTGTTGTACTAGACAACACCAAAAGAACCTGCTGGAATGAAAGAGCCTTAGGTTGTATTTCTTCATATTTGTAGCATTCAGTCCTCAGATCCACAACTCTTACCTTAGCTGAAAATTTCCACCTTCACAATTAATTCAATCCTTGTGTTGCCTGCAACAATGAGGCTATTTAAAGCATGTGATATGGCCTTGCAGATAAGCCTCTTTAGTGAAAGAAAGTAATTGTATTTCAATTTTATTGCCTTACTATTCTGGCTCCTCAAATGATCTGATTATCTTGTCTGATGAATTGCATTACTATGAGGCTTACTTTTTTGTACATTTACATTATGACTCTTTACTATTGTTTTTCCCAATTTCCACATGATTTTACTATTGGATCACACAACTGTTACGTTTCTCTTTTTCCAGTCATTCATAACTCACTGGGGCATCTATGGTGAAGTTGTGGTATGGGCACTGGTGAGTTTTATTGGAGGGCTGTTGATTCTTATGCTTCCAAAAATGCCAAAATGCCTCCCGGACACAATTACTCATATGATTTTCTACAAAATAGAGTAAGTACTTTGCAAGTTCATTATAAACTGTAATGTTATTTAATGTAACAAATATAATTTATGAAATTCAGGAAGTGTAGGAAAGTGTAGGATTACCTGAATAATTTATCGTACAGACCCATTCCATGGGTGGTACAGAATGACAAAAGTTGCCATGCTCAAGGTACCGAAGACTACAGTAGTATTAAGTTCAGGAAGAAGAGGAGGGAATATGTGGCACAGCCGTAAACTGCAACCCGGTGAATAATTAGTCTTACCTCCACAAAATTTTCTGTTTTTCAAATGTATATCGCAATATTTTACTGAGAGGTTGCATTTCCCAGTGTTATGCCGTCTTGGTTAGTTTAACCGAGCCTACAAATCCACACCAGTCCTCGTATTCCCTTCAACGCCTGACCTCATTTACACGGGCTGCCTCTGGGTAAGGGCCGTGCTGGTATAAGGAGAATTAAATGCAATGAGCCTGCGATGGAAGAAAGTTACTTAGATATGCATAAATCCTAAATGTTTCGGTGCAAGCAGCAATGAATTCCAAAGAGGCTCAATAGCCAATAATAAGATTAAACAAGTAAATAAACTTACAAACTAATCTTACCCAATCTGTCCGAATTTAAGCCAACCTAACCAAATTCAGCCAAAGGTAAATCGCTTTCCCTCTTAAATGTTAATCCAAAATCATCTAGATATTGATTTATTAAGGGATAAATTGTTATTGATTCATAGTCAAACCCAATCATGTCTAACATAACCTTTCTTAGCTAGAGCAAGGGCTAGTTTTATGTGTCTTCAATGAGACAAACTAAAAATTATTTATAGCTTGCTGTTTTTACCTTAGCAACAATACTTAAGAGGCGAAGACCCTAATTACTTGCGTTCCAATGATTCCACTTAACCTTGTAATCCTTTATTTTGTCAAAATACCATTTAATGTCTATTTGCATGACTTCTTCACTGACATCATTCATTCCCATTTTTTTCCAGGGAGGAGAAGCCGGAGGAGTATGAAGAGAGTCAAAACACACAGCTATAAAAGCTTGCACGCTATTACATAATTACATAATCACCGGATGAGATGTAATTTTAGTTCGCCAATTCAAGCATGTACAAAGTTGAGACATAATTATATCGTTTAATGATAATAAACTAACTTCTTGTAATTTTGTTTTCAATTATCCCTGCTGTTGAGGAAGGAAAACCTTAAGATATGGAAGAGGCGACTGAAGTCTTCTAAAAACTGAATTATAGGATCGTTACGCAAAACTGCAGAAGCGGAGAAACTGATCCGAATAGACTGCATAATGCACTGTGGGCCAAGATACCATCAGCTTGAAGAGTTAAATGCCAAATAAATGCGTATAAAGATATTGGAGATGAAATTAATAATAGTATCAAAAAAGAATGCAAGAGATGATGAAAGACCAGTCATTAGTGAAAGCTCTCAGGGGAGTCATCATCCGAACATTGAGCAGCGTGCCGATTTAGGTCACAGAGCATGTGCTTTTACGATGCTGACTCTATATATTTCAGGTGTAAATGAAAGCATAGTTTTTGTCTACTCGTGGGAATTAATGTGAATGGGAAGGGCGTACATGAATGAGAAAGACGAAAATTGTTTATATCTGTTATGACTCATCTGTAAGGAAGAAAACTATTAGTAGGCTACCCTCCTGTGAAAAAGTGTGTTTTGCTCCAGAACGGAAAGGTAAAATTAAGAGTAGTAATGGAAAAACTTCATGTAAGGATGCACTGTACAAGTAACGGTTTTGAAATATTCAAAGGATAACTAGAGCCAATATTAACATTGTGAAAATATGAAGATAGCAAGAGCTAAAATACTACCAACGACTTTAACTAGGTCGTTCGCAGTTGTGAATGAGCGACCGTTTCTGGATTCTTTCTTCCGTAGAGTACGATTTTCCTCAGTTATGCTTTGAGGTTCTTTAAGGGAAGGTGCGTGAATTTAGAGTTGTGTGAATGTGATCACACTGTTGTAGTTACTTGTGATAGTTTAATGAGCAGCAACCCAATCCTAATGCCTCTTCGTCATCGCCTGCAAATGGACATTTTCAACAACTGGTTGCAGCTCTCAGTGACTTCAGTGTTTGTCCTATTTTAATGCAGACAGGTCCATTGGTATGTATGGAAAAGAAGTGGATGGAAAATGAATCGGTACTAAACCCCAATGAAATTTCAGACCCGTTCTTTCAAGGAACTTAGTGCAATTTTGTGGAATATGGAACTAGGTACTTGACAAGTTTTACTGGTAATTGGGAGGAGACATCATATCCAGTGTCAATGATGGAAGGTAAATTCGTCCTTCTTAGCCTAACAAGGTACTGTCATGTTTCTCATAACCGATATAGCAGCCAGAATTTGAACCGGGAGGTAATTTACTAGTGAAAGAGAAATGAATGATTTTTGGCCTCTTAAATATTTTATTTATTAGCCGAACTTTTTGTTAACTATTAGGGACGGAATAAAATGGTTAGATTTAAGTATATTTAGGTAATGAATTAAATGTTTGTTTCGAGCGCTGAATTTGGTGTTCCTCAGAAGTTCATGAATAGGCTACTGACTTATCGGTCGAACATCATAATTTTGGTCACGCATACTAGCATAATTCCATACTGTTTATTTCACTGGTCGAACGTAACCACACCGATTTTCATGTACGGCATATGGTACTGACTTAATGTAATTCTTTTGTAGTACCCGAATTTTTGCCGAGCGTGTAACAGTTTCAATTATTAAAATCCAAGCTTAGACTTGGTATTTCTAAGTAATAGATACACGGCGGGTATTTAGGGAGAAATGGCAGTTTCTTATAGTATTTTGGTTGCTTATTTACAATTCAACGTTGTTTTTGGCGGTCGGCTGTAATTAACCTGTAAGTGTCCCCTGAAGTCCATCCAACAAGGGGTTTCCTTACGCGATCTTCACAAGACAGAGCACGGCTACGTCTGTTTCGAACGGTTCATATCCCGTCCGGCAAGTGCAGTACCTTGGAAACTGGTTTTTTCAACACTCTTAGGGCTTCTGACACTGGCCTTGCATTTGTTTGTTGTCGCCCAAATGGAATGTCCCTTCGCCGTGTTTAGTACTAGCCCGGGGGGTGGGGGAGTTACCCGTACGTTAACAAGTTATTGCACTTGCCAGACGGGATATGAACCGTTCGAAGCAGACGTACCGGTGCTCTGTCTCGTGAAGATCGCGTATGGAAACCCCGGATTTATCAGGGTCTTTACGGTAGAGTTCAAAGGTAAATTGTAAGTTAGTACAGCCGACCGCCAAAAGTAACGTTAAATTGTTAATAAGCATCCAAAATTATATAAGAAACTGCCATTTCTCGCTATATACCCGCCGTGTACCTATAACTTAGTTCTACCCTAAAATGTAAACAAAAGACGGTGAATATCTTGATAACAGTAAATTTACGATTGCTTTTAGCATGATACTCATACAAAGTATATTAAGTCGACTCCAATATCGAGTAGTTGAATTAGTTAAATATCAAAGTAATTTCTGATATTGAATATTGGTCGAAAGGACTGATAGTATTAAATTTAATCTTTCAACGTACTGTAGGTGTAACAAGTACTGAATTTTAAAAGTCCAAAGAAACTAAGTAATTTGCCAAACGTAATAAAACTTCACCTTGCACTGTATTCTACAGTATAGCCTAGAGCTTGCTCATTTTCAAGATGGCCAAACGACACTGATTGCAATCACTTGACTGGTATGGTAGGAACGACTGTTATTTAAATCGATGTTACTTTCACTTGGTGGCCAAAACTACAGCGACAAATGGACTAAAATTTTCTGCCCTTAACGACTGTGGACGGACTGGCAGTAAGCATGAAACTCCTTGAATCTTTGTGGATTCTACGGCTTTTTTCTAAACTTCAGTCCCCGTCTGGACGATTGGTGACCAACTCATTGGCTGCATTATCATCCTGGTTTATTTTGGGGGTGGGGGCG
Source organism: Macrobrachium rosenbergii (assembly GCF_040412425.1). NCBI lineage: Eukaryota > Metazoa > Arthropoda > Malacostraca > Decapoda > Palaemonidae > Macrobrachium > Macrobrachium rosenbergii. The sequence goes on from NC_089741.1 coordinate 58,696,232, forward strand.
GGGGGGGACACTCTTATCGGACCACATTTGGTCCCTCAGGCAGACTCCCTTTCTTTGTCAGTTTATAGGTGACACTGCACAAATATTTTCAAGGGAGGCGTGTTTGATAACGGTTTCCGATACACTCGAGACCAATACAAGGGTTTAAAATTTCCGTAACTACCATTTTGTTAAGGATTATTCGGTTAGGGTTTACTTCTTGCAAGCCAGATTTGTTCTGTTGGTTTGATTCGGGACCTAAGAATAAAGATAAAAAGAAAAAAAATAGTGTTCCATGCAGATATCGAATTCCCACATGTACACAGTAAGTTATCACGCTATTCTTGTACTTTAGAAACATTCGTGATATCTAGAACACTGGAAACCCAATAGTTCATCGTCGCTTACAAGGTAAAAAGGAGGTAAACCCACGGAATTATTTAAATAAAAAAAAGAAGCCCTGGATATTGTGGTCAGCATAACTCTAAACCGGAGGGAACGAGAGATAAGATATGACAGCAACCTATTGAGTGACGAGTGATAAGGACACAACAATCGAATATCCCGGACTCACTGCCTCTTGTTCAACAAAACCCTTGATAAGATTTTAGGCGAAAAACTCGTCAAACCGCCTTGTTGGCAGACTTGGCACTTCAGCTTGGTGGATGTGTCGGCTTCTTGTTGTCATTGAAGATAATGGAGGTTGTCCAGGGAGATGAATAGGTGAATATTATAATAGAGTAAATGGTTGAAATGTACAGCTGAATAAATTATGCACGTCTGAATATGCATGTGTAATGGGGAAATGGGATATGAAATTCAGGCCACGGGCCACCTATGAAGTCGGTAAGTGCTGAAATGGAAATTGAGAGTAAAAAGGTTTGAAAAGTGTAACAGGAGGAAAACCTCGCAGTTGCATCATGAAGCAATTGTTAAGTTATCTTAGTTTAACCAGACCACTGAGCTGAGTAACAGCTCTCCTAGAGAGGGCTGGCCCGAAGGATTAGATTTATTTTACGTGGCTAAGAACCAACTGGTTACCTAGCAACGGGACCTACAGCTTATTGTGGGATCCGAACCACATTATGACGAGAAATTAATTTCTATCACCAGAAATATATTCCTCTAATTCTTCATTAGCCGGTCGGAGAGTCGAAAGCTGGGCCAACAGCGTGCTAGGCGACAGCTCTACCCACCCCTCCAACGAAGGAACCAGCAATTGTTAAGAGAGGGTGGAAAGTAAGGTGGAAGAAAGAGAATATGAACTGAGGTACAGTAAAGGGAATGAAAGGCGTTGCAGCTAGGGGCCGAAGGGACGCTGCAAAGAACTTTAAGTAATGCCTACAGTGCACCACGTGAGGTGCACTGACGGCACTAACTCCTACGGGGTAAAATGGGGAAATGCTAGAAAGAAAAACTGTTCATAATGCCGAAGTCTAATAGTAAAAGGGGTAAGTAAGTAAATTGGAAAATTATTGAATTAAATGGGAAAAATATGCGAGATCAAGCAGGTTCGCCATATCCATTGGAGTTACAGTATATCGCTCGTAATATTACACTTAGGGAATTTCCTGCCTCTCCCGTATTCCCATTGATAATTGTTCTTCTTTTGAAGGAAAGGATCTTTTCTCAGCAGAACCGGTCACATTCTCTTAAGAGAATTTTTTGTTTTCTTAAATGGGGAATATTTTATCTTTTATTATGAAAATAACTGTATCTATAATACAATATTATATATAATCAGTACTATCAACTAATACAAATTTAAGCGAGTCATTTGGTAAATTTTGAGATGATATCTGTACATACATGAAAGTTAATGACATTTAGGTAATGACAATTATTTGCAAAATATCACTCAAACCAAAGTTAGCGCTAGGTACGCACAAAGAAAAAATAGCAATATATACACAAAAATCATTCGGCTCACAACTGTCGTCAGGGTATATATTGCCAAAAACAATAATTAATAAAGCCTGTTCCAATTAAGGGTGAAGAAAACATTTCCATCCTCGAAACCAACCACATTCTTAATTGTACTTCTACATTCCACAGTAAACAAGTCAAAATAAAGACTTGCCATCAGCAGTATGAGTATCTTTGACACCAAACTTTGCCATTTAAACCTTCTTACCTCAACCAGAAGTTTATTCCAAGTCTTAGTTAATGATAAAACGCAGTACAACATAGTGACTGTAATGTTTGTTACATAAGGAAGTGCATGCAACATATTTTCCTAGAAAAAATTACAGAAATTATTCCCACATCTTGTCTTTATTAACCAATTATTATAGTTCCACTTTCCTCTAATACAGTCAGTGGTCTTATTCTGATTTAACTTTTTTGTATCAAGTATCCTGATCCCATAAATGTCTTGCAATTATTACAACAGCTGCATTTCTGCCCTCCTTTGACTTGAACTGGATGTCAAACCGTAGGTTAGTTATAAAACTCTCCTTCTTTCTGTCTGCAATACTAAACAGCACTGTTTTCATATAGTAAACTACCATTTGTACTTGGAGACAGAAATGAAGCACATGAAGTATCATTTCTGTTATTTTATAATGTGAACACAAACCATCATAACACAAACCATCCTCCTTCAGTCTGAGAATTGTAAGTCTTTCCTTTGTTGTTAAAATTCCATTCATATATGAGAATATATAATTAAAATAAAAGGTAAACTTAAATTTATCCAAATTATTTTCCATATTTAGATATGGACAAACCTTTCAACTTTTGGTCTATAATCTGGAAGTAGTGCAATTTGGAGTCTTGTCATATCAAGTTTTTTTTCAGACTTCTACACATCTCGGTGACAACAGAGTAGAAACTTCCACTTCCCCGTACCCTTCCGGGGCACATGATCAAGTGTTAATTTAGCTGTTTCCTCCCCTCCCCTTCCCTCCTCCTCCCCTTCCCTCTTCCCTCCTCCTCCCCTTCCATCTTCCCTCCTCCTCCCCTTCCCTCCCCCTTGTGGATCATGCAATCAAATGTTAATTTAGCTGTGTCCTCCTCCCCTTCCCCTTCCCCTTCCCCTTCCGGAGCACAGGATCAAGTGTTAATTTAGCTGTATCCTCCCCTTCCCCTTTCCTCTTCCCTTTTCCATCCCCCTCCACTTCCACCTTCCCTCTCCCCTTCCTTCCCCCTTCCTCTCCCATCACCCCACTTCCCCATCTCCTCTCCTCCCCCTTCCTCCCTACCCCTTCCTCTCCCCTTTCCATCCCCTTCCCATTTCCTCCCCCTCCCCATACGTCCTCCCCTTCCCCCTCCCTCCCCTCACCTTCCATCTTCCATCCTCCCTTCCCCTTCCCTCCTCCTCCTCCTGTATCATCTACCTCAGAAGACAGAGTCCATATATCCTTTCTCTTGTTTATACCTATTAAGTAGCTCCTCTAGATGTTACTGGAGGGGTGAGAAGTATGTCTGTTTGTTCCTGTAACATATCTAAGGTACTGGTGCCTTTTACATTATTCTTGAATTAAAATAGTGTCAATCTTATTACAGCGAATTATATGCATAAGTTCCATTTGCTCTCTTACCTCTTTCACCCGGTTTCTGTTAAATGTTGCAACGGATAAGGTCATTTTTTTTTTGTTTCATATAATTATCCACTACAGTTAGTTTTGTTTCATGCCCTTTTCCATATTTAAATTCTCTCTGGTGAATTTCATCCTTCCCATACTTTGTGCGTTTAGATTCCATACTTTTCCTATTTGCTATATCCATTTCTTGTAATTGGGCCCCGCTCCTCTCCACTCTGATCACCACATAAATCACTGTAGGAATTGGAATATAAGATTTAGGCCAAAGGCCAAGCTCTGGGACCTGTGAGGTCATTCGGCGCTGGAAGGAAAATTAAAAGTTGGTGGTTTTAAAGGTTTTACAGGAGGAAAATCTTGCAGTTGCACTATTAAATCAATTGTTAGGAGAGGGTGGAAAGTGAGATAGAAGAAAGAGAAAGTGAACGGAGGTATAGTAAAAGGAATGAAAAGGGTTGCAGCTAGGGACCGAAGGGACGCTGCAAAGAACCTTAAGTAATACTTAAAGTGCACCGTATGAGGTGCATTAACCCCCTACAGGCTTAAATCACCATCCTCTTTGATGATCTCTGTATCTACACTCGCTGCTTCCTCGTCAGTTACTTCCACGTCAATTATTTGAGTGTCTTCATTTATAGTATGAATTTCTGCAGTAGTCGTATACAGAAGCTCGCTGCATGAATTATCAGACACTTTTTTACTCACCTTTCGTATGTTTGTACTTCTCCGTATGTCTTCGTCTTGAGAGATTGCCGAGTGTTCTCCGCCCCACCCCATCTCTCTCTCTCTCTCTCTCTCTCTCTCTCTCTCTCTCTCTCTCTCACACCTCCATCGTTTCTTCTTCCTTCATGATTTCCTCTCTGCCTTCCTCAACTTGTTTGCGTGAAGTCGGCTGACTCTCCCATGTTTGCTGCCACCTGTGTTTTCGTTGTAGTCATCGTTCAAATCATTGCTAAGTGCTATGGGTTTGCCCGAAGTCTTCCTATAGTCTTCCAGGTTCTTATTCGAAAATGAGTTATTAATGGTAGGGACGTCCGCCATGTTGTAAATATCTATATGAGGACCATGACTATAGGTATAATTTAGGGCCATGTGTGAATCTCTACCACGCCTGTAACAAGTTCTTTTGACCATTATATGCATTGAGTTTTATATCCACATGCAACGACAGACGAGGGGCTGATTGTGAAAATTCACTGTTCTTACACCATTAAGAAGACCCTTCACTATACCACGAGCTTAACATTTTATCCCAGGATTAATAGAGTAATCTTGATTTTGTCCAGTGCCATAGGCTTTCCCGTACTTGTACAAAACTGAAGTAATAACGTCGTCCTCTGTGCCGAATGGGTAGGTCTCACTGTTGCTGCTTAAATTCACTGTTGTGATGGTTTCCCTCTGTTCAGTATCGATGATCTTGTCTTATCATTTTACTCTACAATAATCCTGTTATTCAACATATGCTGAAAACCACTAATCTCAGTCGCTGTAATTCCTAATTTCCGAAAAACTACCTTAATGCTGCCTCATAGAATGGATAACATAAAAATTACAAAGGAATTAATCCTCTTGATAATAATATTCCGTTCATTTTGGAGATGAACTGAAGCACAGCCGGCTTTGGTATCGGGTCTCGGAGAACAGAGCACTAGGTAAACGCACCCGGCCTCTGCGAGAGCTCAGCTCGAAGTCCAAATAGGAAATAAACAGGGAAAATTTTGTGACTGTAGGTATAAAAATGGAAATAGCCACAGTCACAAGAAAATTAGGACTAGTCTGAGAATCGCTGCAAACTCAAAAGCTCGACAGTATCTCTGCGTCAGCTACTTCTGTGGGCTCGGCCACCGAGTCTTTCTTCTTCATTCGAAGGGCCTTCTCTTTAGGCCACTGTCAAACTTCCTCTGTCTCGGCGTGTGAGAGGATGAACCATCCTTTTTAGTGAGAGAGAGGGCCTTGTTCGCCCAAGCGAAACTCGACCACAGTCAGTAAAGAAAATATTTACGGATGTTCTTTCTTGATTTCATTGCACACTTGTCTCTGAGGTGCAAATTAATTCATGATAACATAAAAAAAAGGTATGAATGACAATATGAAAGACAAGTTTACATGCTAGTTTAATTAATAGTTTTCCCAACAAAGGTTGGTTTACATTGTCAGTTAATAAATTGCTTTTGTCAGTTAATAAATTGCTTAAATCGTTATATCTTGCCAATTCGTGTAACAATGGCATCGTACAATTGGCTGATTTGATATTTCAACGAGGTACTTTGTTTTCAAGTTTTGACCAAGATATTTTACATGGAATACCTTTATTACTGACCCACATCGTCTGAAGTTGCAGTTTTGTTTTCTGATACCAGCTGATGGTGTGGTTTGCGTTAGGCCAACGCGGTTTCTTAATTGTACGTCAGTTGACAATATCTCTACAGATAGGAAATGGAAGTGTTTAGTTGTTACTTCCTTAATATTTGGATAGATAATATTAGTCACGCTGACCAGAGGCAGAAAATATAGGGCCCGGGTCAATGCTATAATTACAACGAACAATAAAGGGACGTAATTTTAGTCTTCATTTGATCTGCACGAAGGTACTCAAGTCACACAACATGGCTTCCTTCTCGTTGTGTTTTAAGGTTTTAACCAACTGCCCTATTATACGCGACTGGTCACTTATATTTCGTTACAACTAACATTCTCTGATCTTGGGTAATGAATGCCAGTCGCTGCACTACGGCTTTGCATTCTTAGATTTACAGTAGGTTAAATTTCCTGTGGGTGCACTGAAAGACGGTTGACCTGTATCTATTTATTTAGATACAATTAGAGTCTTCTTTTAACCTTCGCCAAGCGCGGACGTGTTTTTAGTTGCTCCTGTACTTAACTTACAACCAAGGTTTGTCCTAACTCGGCTAACAGCCTCCCAGTGCAAGTGTAGATCACTACAGTGCGACTTAGGACACCTGAAGAGAACTGTTTCCATTGGCCTAGAATTTTCTGTTCGCCCAAATAATGAAATGGCGTGATTTGTTGTTTTTGACAAATTAGGCTTGGAGGAGGTCGACATAGCGGGATTCCAGTAAATGGCCAACAACGGGGTATAGTGAAATTTAAAGAAAATCTACATTTTAAAGAATTCGTTAAAAAGTTTGATGACAAGCTTTTTAAATTTGGCAGTGGGAAAACTGTAAGAGTGGTAAACTTGAGCAGCTCCCTTTGATATGAAAGATGAGCTCCCACTTGGGGTTTTGAGCCGATATGGAAAAGTCTTTTATTAGGCACAATCGCCTTTCGTATGGGAAAGCTAAAGGTTTATTGAATGGTATTCGTACAGTTAAGATGGTCGTGAAAAGTGACTATTTGTGAACATATGATTGTCTTTCTGTATCAGGGCCAAGTGCAGACATACTATAAATGTGGAATAGTTGGTCATATGGCCGTGAATGGCGTGACGGACAGGGAGGACAGACAAAACTTTTTCGACATTACCGATTTCTCGTGTTTTATCCACTGAGAGACCGGTACCGAAGGAAGGAGTGCAGGAAGTGACGTGAATAGTGAAAAAATCGCTGGAGAAATTACCAACAGGTGCAGTTAAACCTGGTAATCGAAGGAGATACGCTAGCCAATGGAGATAGCATGAACTCTGTGTCAAAGTTAGGTAACTCGAGTAGCGTGGAAACTGTTGAAAAAAGCAGCTACCAGGTAGAACATAATAGGCTACTGTGTTTTCGGATTACCATGACATTGAAAGTTCTATAGAAACTCAAGAAGTGTTTGAAGGGTACGTGCATGAAACAGAAGAGGTCCCTTGAGTAGAGGAGAATGTTTTGTTTTCTGCAACGAATGCAGGCGACAGTGGAAAGTGTGCACAAGAATGTGAAGGCCTACAAGAGATGGTGGTGGAAGCATCGGTACATCGTGAGGACGAGTCAATGGATGTACTTTTAGACAGTGGAGATGAACATTTTTCCATTGTTATGGAGTTCAGAGGTCTGGTTAAACAAATCATTTATAACTAACTAACCATTGTTATGGATGCTCAAGCATCAGATTACTGAAGGAAAATGGAATTTAAACCCAGAAAAAGTAGGGAAATTAAAATTTTCTAGGGAGTCCTTATCTCCAGAGAAACGGAAGGAGCAGAAATCAGAGAAAGGTGTAGGTAAAAATGCTGTGAAAAAGAAAAAGTTGTGATTATCTATAAACAGAGGCAATGTTCTTGAAAACTGCAACCTTGAATATTAACGGACTGCATGATGTAGGTAAACAAATGAAAGTTGTTCACATGATGAAATATTATGGTTTTGATATTCTGTTACTGCAAGAGACAATGTGAAACGTTTATCAGAACTGGTGTATATAAGCACGATATTGGTTTTAATCCTACTGTTCTCTTGAATGGTAGAAAGTTGATATGTATTTCTGAGCAAAAAGGTATAAGAATTCTGATGGACGAAATGGATGAAAATGGGCGAATCTTGGGTGTGAAAATATTGCATGATGGTTGTATGATTCCTTTCGTTAACGTTTGTGCCCCTGCAGGAACGAACAAGGCAAAAGAGAGAGAGGATTTTTTTCGAAATGTTGTACTCTTCGTTTTAGGGCACAACTGAACCTCACTGATCATGGGTGGAACTTTAATTGTGTGACAAACACAAGACATTATTGTAGTGCTAACAATAATTTGGTATCAAAGGCCTTAGCTGCTCTCATTAAACATTTTGCTACATTGAGTAAAATATTATCAAATGGGAAATATGGTTTGTTGAAACTCCTGCAGGTGCGTTTGAGGCAGTTGTATGACATCCATTATCGCAATGGTACCAAATACGAATGTATACAATTAATAAAGCAGAGGATTAGTCGGATTCAGGATGAGATTTTGGAGTAAGGGCGAGAGTTGACGATTTTGTTAAGGTGAGAAAGTGTCTGCATACTTGTTAGGTAGGGAGAAGAATGGTAGTAGTGATCATAGCATTTCCAAAATAGTTTCGAAAGATGGGAGAGTTTGAAAATACAGTCGAATCTTAACCTATTTCAAAAAACATTTGGAAGTGTTTACCTTTGTTCAGGGTGACAAATCTATGATGGATTATTTTTTTGAATTTTGTCAGGCGATTGTCGATCGTTCGAAGATGAAAGGTTTGGGTGACACGTTTCAGGAGGACGAAGTGTGGCGCGCGATTAAAAGTATGCACAGCAGTAAATCTCCCAGTTGTGATGGCTTACCCAGTGAATTTTATGCATAAAAAAAAGCTCTGGGGAGTCATAGAAGATGAGTTTCTTGGCATGCTGAGATATAAAAATGCAGCTGGAACCATGTCATTAAGTCAGTACAAAGGCATTAAATTACTTGCTAAACAGTGAGACAGGACTGATATGGAAAACTGGAGACAATATAGGCCTACCTTGCTTAAGGCAGACGATAGTGTTTGAGGTGTTGAAAAATAGGCTACTTGATGTGATGCCAGAGGTTATATCAGATGGGCAATACTGCCCTGTTCCAGACAGGTCAATAATAAACTGCAATAACACCATTCGGGATTTATTTCTCTATGCACAAAATACAAGGAAGGATCTGTTTGTGCTGAGTCTCGATTGGGCGAAGGCTTTTGACAAGGTACATTAGATTTTTTGTATCGGGTATTGTGTAAATTTGAGATTTATTCACATGATCAAAATATTTTATAAAAGTTGTGAAAGCAGTATACGCATAAATGGTATTTTGAGTGATTCCTTTCGTGTGACTCGCTCAGTAAGACAAGGCTGTCCCTTGTCTGTGCACCTTGAATGTCTGTTTCAAGAGCATCTGTTTAGAGCGGTAATAAGAATCACTAACATGCCTGCACCGAGGCTTCCTGATATGGAAAAAGTGAAACTACAAGGTCTTGCAGATGGCCTCTATGCTTTTGTCTCTACAGAGTTGTCTTTTTATGAATGTTATAAGGTAATAAATAATTTTGAAGTTGCAACAGGTGCAAGTCTGGGTAAAGAAAGCAACAACCATTATGGGCTTTGGGAACTGTGAAGGTAAGGCCCTAGCCCAGCCACCATGGTTGAAAACTACATCCCATCGAAAGATCCTAGGTACTGTATATTATACGGTGTTTGAGGAGGCTTGTGATGAGGCTTGGACATTGTTGGTAAATATAGTAAAGGTAAGAGTAAATATGATGCGTGCCCGACCTTTAACAATCTTGCAGAAGGGTATTCTTATCAGTTCATTGCTGTTGCCAAAGGTGTGGTATGTATCGCATACTGTTCCACCTGTAAGGAAGCATGTTTCTGAAATAAATTCACGCATGTTTAATTATCTTTGGAAAAGTAGGTATCGCCCGGTTCGAAGAGAGACACTGTATGTTTAAGTAAATTTGAAGATGGTCTAGGAATGACTGATAATTATTCTAAAGCTCTGCCGATTTTTAGTTGTACGGCATTACTAGTTGTTAAAAATATCGGACTGAGTGTATATTATTGCAAAATGAGGATAAACTCTTTATTTGAGACTCCTTTTCTTGAGAATATGCGTACTGTTACCCGTGGTTTTTCTAGATTGCCATTTCGGTGTTTCTGATAGCACGTAAGCGTAGGCTAAGAGCTTTCCTGTACTGACTAACAGGGACATCACTCACACTTAAAACCTGGCGCTGCACCGAACATTGAAGAGCAGTTCCTCTCTATAACTGGAAAGTGATATATATGAAGAGTTAACTGGTAATTAATTGGTAATGTTCAGAGAGAATTTCTGTATAAATATGTACATAGTGTTATTACCACCAACCATTGGCTGAGTATTTTAGTACTTCAGGATCATGACTGGTGTGATAAATGTGGAAAAAGAGTGTGTCTTACACACGTTTTGCTTTTGCGTTCATGTACGACCCGTTTTGTGGTATTTCCAAAAAGTGTTGTATGACACTTGTAGCATGGCACAACACTGTTTTATAAATGTCCTAGTGTTGAATTTTCCGAGTAGACCACGGAAGGTGACTAACAGTATGTTAGTGTTAATTACGGGTTATCTTTATGCAGTTTGGGTCTGTAGAACAAAAAAATTGGAATCGGAGAGAATTTTTATAATTCGTCGAAAGTAAATTCTACTTTGACCGTTGGTTACTAAAAACGGTGTACAAAGGGAGTTCACGGGACAGTATTTGAAGTATGAGTTTTAAATTGTTTTTCCTTCAGTTAAGTGTCTGTTGAGTTTTCGTGTTGGGAATGTGTTCCTTCCTGAGTTTGTGATTGGTAAATTTATTAATATAAATATAATTTACACACATTGATTTTGTCCTAACCAAATTGTTTACAGTGACATTGTCTAAGAAGTGGTAAATCCTTGGTTCATATATGTTGTTAACATATTTGTTCTTTTATTAGTGTAAATTTTGTTTTATTAAGATTTTCGTAGATTGTTAATATCTACTGAATAGAATGGAAAAAAATACATCTAAGCCTCCATGTATCATTTTCTTGCTCTCACTTCTATTTTTCTATACAAAAGTAAAGTAATTTCAATCAGTGAGAGTTAAGAGATTGGACGCTTATTGTAAATGATAAAAATAATCACCAAATCTGATCGATAGACAAAGGACCTTGTCCGAAGCCGATACATTTGTTTTGGACCCAAGAACAGAGCGACATTTCCCATATCTCTTTAATTGCAAACATATTTATTGTCTGCCGTTTATCCTTACCGGGAAGTAAACAATCGGTGAATGGACCCTACCTCCGACGTTATAAATACCGCGGTGACTGACATTCATGTCACTTGTCACCTGACATTTCTCAGAAGCTGAACAAAGGGGGCTGGAGTTGGAGAGCGCTTGGAAAGGTCTGTTCTTTGCAATATTTTTGTTGGTGATTATGTAAAATTAGCGAAAGCGGTTTTAATTTGAAGTGCCAAATTTGAGGAAAGGTTTTTACATATAACATATTATGGTAAGACTGGCATTGGCGAAAGGTTCCCTTTTAGTTCCTGTACAATTTGTGGGAAGGGTCCGGCTGATCATTGCAGGAGTGCGAAAGTGGTTCTGCCTTTTTCTGTATGATGTTCGGAAACTGTTTCATTGGTTAATGTCATCTGGGCGAAAGTTTTCTTTACCGTCACCATCCTTGTTTATTTGGGGAGGGTACCCCTTTCGGCCCTCATTTTTTTTCTATTTAAAATTTTCAATGTACAACATACATTATTCTGTAATTGCAATAATGCACGTAGGAATTCTCACGTAACAATATTCTTCAAATTGTTTTCATATAAGTCACTTCATAATCGTCTCAGGAGGTTTTTTAATTGTACAAATGTTCAGCGTGCAATAATTACGTTATATCATTACAATAGTTCTTAATTTGTAATCACAGACAATAACTGATAGCCACCTTGGATAATAATGGGACTAACCGACCTTAAGGGAAAGGGAACCGGCGTCGTTCACAGCGGAGTCAGCCTTTTCTCAAAAAATATATTCCATAACCTCTTGAGAAAAACTAACAAAATTTCCTATTATATATACTGAGCAAAACCCATCTATCATAATTAAGTTCACTCTTAATATCCCTCTTCTAATCATACAAAGACAACTGTCTTACTTTACCCAGCCACATTGCGTACAAGTAACCTGTCAACAAAACTCTAGTTTCGTTATACAGTGGAAGGTCAGCATTAAAGTCTTCATAAAATTAACCTGATTCATACAAAAAAATTCATACCTTTCGAAAACACAACAAAATAGGCCCAGTTATAAAAATAAATAGGAAATTTAAACTGTGTCATTGCAGTTATAACATAAACCAGAACCTTCAGTCTGTGGTTTGTCGCCAAAATCCCATTTGTATACAAATTCCCTCCAAAATACGTATAAAAGGAGCATTGGTGCGTTTCCAAATCAATACCCAGTCCAACAGCGGGTAATCCTCCTCAATGCATCTGTTTCTTGGTTAATGATCTCAATATTTTTCCGTTCAGTTTCGATAAGACTATGGGACTGAATATTACTTCAAGTATATATATTGAAAGTATCCAACAGGGGAGGCATTTTCAAATCGTGCCCCTGCAAAAGAAGTACGTCAGTTCTTTGGTAGTTTAACCATCGCTTGTAATTTCAGTTGCTTGTCTGTGACGCATAAACCATTAACATTAAATGTCGCTACAGTTAAGGATATTGTGATATATGGGACTATGTGCGTTGTTTCTAGTTGTTGCTGATTCCCTTCCTTAACCACCTTCAATTTACCATCTTCAAGTTTTAAATTTAATTTCCCCAGATCTGACATTTCATTTTTATTATCTTTCTGCAAATCAAAATATTCATTGATATCATTTTCACTAATGTTGTCAATAGTGTTAGGCTCATAGACTGAAGCACAAGTTGCTATTTCATTTAAGTTTCCCTCGTCAAGTGGAAGCAAGACCACCGGTGGAAGGCGAGACTGGGACGAGTGTCAGGGTACTTGAAATAAGAGATGAATTCGAGAAGGGTTTCTTATCACAAGACACTTCTTAACGACTACTCTGCGTAGAGCGGGAATCAGTACATCATCGAAACATAGATTCACGCACCATTCTACTACTACTGCTAATCTCAGTATTATCCCATAGTGTACTATTATTCCGATTTCCTTTATTAGATTTTACATGAATTGTATCAAGTTGTACGAAGATTGCATTAGGCGAGGCGACATCAGATGGATTCATAACTTCGTTTTTCTCATCTTCGGTGTCGTTATTTTTCTCTTCCAGCACCAGATCCGCTTTTTGCACGTGTTCCAGAAAGGGAAAATCCTGTAGGTCGTACGTCTGGATATTGCTCTCCCTATTCCAGAAAGGGAAAATCCTGTAGGTCGTACGTCTGGATATTGCTCTCCCAATTCCAGAAAGGGAAAATCTTGTAGCCATACGACTGGATATTGCTCTCCCTATTTCTACAACCTATGTCTAAATGTGCTGAACTGCCACATATATGAAAGTTTTTTCTGACACTATAAATGAAGATAATGGTAAATCCACATATACTTACAGGTGAAGGAGCGTTGTCTCTGCTATCCCTTTTTGCAATCTCCCACAGCGGGGTAGTGCCGTCAGTCCACCTCATGCGGTGCTCGGTAGGCATTACACAAGGTTCTTTGCAGCATGCCTTCGGCCCCTAGCTGCAACCCCTTTCGTTCTTTTCATGTTCTATTTCTTCTGTCTTACTTTCCAGCCTCTCCTTACAATTGATTGATAGTGCAACTGCGAGGTTTTCCTCCTGTTACGCCTTTCAAACCTTTAACAGTTCCTCGTTGGACGAGTCGGTAGAGTTCTCGGCTAGCACTCTGTTAAGCCCGAGTTCGAGTCTCCGGCCGACCAACGAAGAATTAGAGGAATTTATTTCTGGTGATAGAAATTCATTTCTCGCTATAATGTGGTTCGGACTCCACAATAAGCTGTAGGTCCCGTTGCTAGGTAACCAACTGGTTCTTAGCCAAGTAAAATAAGTCTAATCCTTCGGGCCAGCCCTAGGAGAGCTGTTAATCAGCTCAGTGGTCTGGTTAAACTAAGGTATACTTTTTTTTCAAACCTTTTACTGTCAATTTCCGTTTCAGCGCTGAATGACCTCATAGTTCCCAGTGCTTGATCTCTGGCCTAAATTCCTGTATTCAGTCTATACTCAATTTTTTGCAGTCCTCACACCACAGTAGATTTTTTACCTTTTCCATGCGCGAAAATATTTCTGATAATTAAACCTTCCCTTGAAGACTCAAAACACACTTAAATGCCATTCTGGACTTCCAGGGAACTCCGCTGATTGATACACATGTTTGAGCACTACTAAGGCTCACTATGCTCACTGAATCCTTAGCACCTACTTTGAATGAATCGTCTTCATTTCTCAATAGAAAAAATTCTTAAAATATCCATTATTAGCAAACTTAATTACAACCCTGTTAGGAGGCATTAGTTGAAATACGATCATTTCCGTGTCTTTGATATTCAACATGTCAGAAATTACATCGCATGCCGAGTCTTAGGTTACGGCTTATGTAAAGTGCAATCCAATTAAATTGACACGTCTGAGAATACAAGGTCTACTTGCCATGATTTCCACTAATCCTTTTTAGAACCCAAAACCTGAAGCGTGTCACAAGCAAAGATCCTTTGACAAGAGCAGCCAGAGTACGTCCACACCCGACCAGAGCTGGGCTTCAACTTTTATTTTGGTGCAATGTCACTTTTTTTCCAAGTAACTTGATTACACTAACATACTGACCCTTGGACATTCGCTTTACATCACATATATAATGTAACACTCTTTTTATAATGTTCCAAAATTTCTTGTAAAATTCAACAGGGAGACCATCGTACCCCAGAGTTTTGCCATTACATAATTTTTCATAGCATACCACACCTCTGACTGAATCTCAGTAGATAAATCCCGTAGGTTTGGATCGTTCAGCATTGGTCGACATTTGCCATGAAAAAAAAAGGGTCATATACTGTCGGTCTTCCTCAGTGAAACGAAACATATTCCTAAATATTCCTTAATACGTAAAGAAATCCCATTCGTCCCCTTAACCATGGTCTAACCCTCAACAGTCGTGCCATCTTCCGTTTTATTCTTTTAGTTCTCTCTTTGCCAAGCAAATAAGAAGAAACTCGTTCACCTTTCAGTATCTCGTCAGGTTTTATCTTAAACTTAACGCCTAAAAACTCGTCTTTATGCCATAGTTTCCTTTTTTCAGTATTTGGATCTTATCATACTTACCCCCAAGTCTTTTAATGGGTATCATATAATTGTTGTAACCTCCACTGTAATAGGTTTAATAACTCATATTTGCCCCGTCTCAAATCTCGACTCATCTTCAGCCTCTCGTCTCTTTCTTAGACCATGAGTAGGCCTGTCTCTCCAAGGACCCCTTGGTGGGCCCTCGTCTTCCCTAACTCTCCAGATGCCCACCGGTGCCCGGCTAACACTAATGCATACTCTCATCGAGGTTTATGCGTAGGACATGTCATGTCTTGGCACTCTCAACTGTACTCAAGTTTGTTTGTTTTCACTTGAAAGCTTCTCAGTGAAGAAAATTAAATATGCCATTTTTGGTAATATATGAACATGTATTGTCATTTGTGCCCGTATTGAACTTCATGTACCATATGTGACGGTCCACGTAGGCGGGTAGCGCCATCGGTGCACCTCATGCGGTGCACTGTGGACATTGCATAAGGTTCTTACCAGCGTGCCTTCGGCCCGTAGCTGCAACCCCTTTCATTCCTTTTACTGCACCTCCTTTCATATTCTGTCATAGAGCAACTGCGAGGATTTCCTCCCGTTAGACCTTTCAAATCTTTTTACTGTGAATATCCGTGACAGTGCTGAATGACCTCATAGGTTCCCAGTTCTTGGCTTTTGGCCTAAATTCTATATTCTATTCTTGCTGTGACAATCTGTCTTTCGGACATTGTTTCTTTTACCAGGGCATGAATAAAATGCCGTGACAAATGACATTTTAGCTCGTATTTACGATTTTACTGAAGCATAATCGTTAATGAGTATTTAGACTCTAACAAGCCCACCTAAGAACGCTTCATGCTTCCTAAATGCACCAGTCTCTGTTCAACTGATTATTACTTCATAACTTCTGATTGCAGTAGAGAGGTCGGATTCCTGTGACAGGGTCTTTGAATGTAATTTTTCAGAAAGTATGTGTATGAGAGAGAGAGGGAGAAGTCAAAGATTGGATCCCCATATCCTATCGCAGGTAAACATTATCTATCCTTGCAACTAAAATTATTTAATGATTTTACCGCCAATTTATCAACAGAGGTAATTCGAAAGGCCAGAGAGAGAGAGAGAGAGAGGTGTTGAGGATTAGATCCCCATTATCCTCTCGCAGGTAAGCAATGTCTAGGCTTGCAACAAAATTCAGTTATTAGTCTATCATTTATTAATCAGGTAATTCCAAAGACGAGAGAGAGAGAGAGAGAGAGAGAGAGAGAGAGGGGTCAAAGATTACATTCCCATAACATCTCGCAGGTAAATATTATCTAGCCTTGCAAGAACATTTAGTTAATTATCTTCCTACCAATTTACTATCAGAGGTAATTCCGAAAGACCCTAAAGAGAGAGAGATTAATTTTAAAAACTCCATCTCCCGCAGGAAAATACCGAGCATTGCCCCAGCTTCCAGAGTCTCGATTCAACCGACCTCGCAGCCATGTCTGACCCGGGCGTGCAGGCCAGCATCCACAAGAACCTGAAGACGACCCTCCCTCGAATCTACAACTACATCAAGGCCTCTCGCTTCCAGGAGGTCAATCTCCTCGGGCGTCTCTATTCGGACACTGCTCCAGTCAGTAAGTAGTGGCATGAAGACTTTGAAAACATGGTCTGCGGGGTTGTTGTCCTTCTCTCCCTGCTACTAGTGCTACTAATATTACCACACCCGTAGGGTGCAGTACCGTCAATGCACCTCACACGTTGCATTGTAGGTATTACTTTAGGTTCTTTGCAGCGTCCCTTCGGTCTCTAGCTGCAACCCCTTTCATTCCTTTAACTGTACCTCCAGATTTCCATGGAAGCATGTTCCACATTATTAACAAAGCTAATCAATTATTATTATTATTATTATTATTATTATTATTATTATTATTATTATTTATTATTATTATTATTATTTATGTGAAAATCTCTTTCGATTGAGATAATAATAATAATAATAATAATAATAATAATAATAATAATAATAATAATAATAATAATAATTTTGTAAAATTGTTAATAAAATAACGATTCGGAAGTGCTATAGTTTAACAAGAGAAACTTTTGCAACTACGATTTGAATATAATGCAAAAAATCTTATTGACTATGCCGAGAAGAAATTTTTTAGAAATTCCAAGCCTTAGTACAGTAGAATGAGCTTTAGGATTTTGACAGAAAAGGGGATAAAAAATTTCTGTCTTACCACGAAAAATCTACAACTACGTTACCTTCAATCAATCGCAGGAATGAAAAGATTAAAGTAGGCGTCGATTTGTTTGCAATCCTTATCAGCTTAGGATAGTCATAGGTTCGCGTGTTGTATACTGTTCTCGGAATTAAGACATAAGCGTGTCATTTAGTTTTTGTTCGAAATGAACTTTTATGTTGCAGCAGACGAAACGGTCTCTTCCATCCCTTGACGTCACCTTTCCTGTAATTATTTAGAAATTCAGTTAAGCCAATAACGAAATTTCCTTTCTCCCTAAAACTTACATTCTTATTATCGATTCCAAAATCCATCACTTGCTTCCAGTCACGAGACCCACGTTTAGAAAATATGCGTGAAAATCATTTCAGTTCCAGAGAATACCAATTCAGTCAATCATTTGTAAAAATTCTTATAACTTTTTACGTAATCGTTTTAACAAACAGAGCAAATAGGGCAGGCAGGTATGTCTCTTCACATAGTATTGTTTTCTTTCTCATTAACTAAATATTACACAGTTTTCTTGTTCTTCAGATGAATACTTTTTATTCTGATCTTTTTCTCAGACTGGTGTTTACAGGGGAAAAAAATTGCTCCCAAACAAGGCAAACAAGTATGATTGTAAACTTGCCTTGCTCTCCTAAATTTGCAGAATTGTTATGAATCTAAGAACGAAAGGGAAAAAAAAAGTTCATTTTGCGATAGCCATTACTTCATAATACTAGCTATTCCCCCCCAAAATCACGCAGATACTAAATAAGTATAAGGGACCTACCTGCTGGACCAAAAACAAAACTCGCATGATGTATAATACGTTACCTTGCTTCTCTTCCAACATCCTAGCTCTCTCCCACTGGGCCCTTCCTGGCGGTGCGGGGGCGTGGCAGGAGTGGACCTTTGACGAGATTATAAAACAGGAATTCACTGCGACATCTATTGGAGAGCAGTTTGGGCCTACATGGACCACCCACTGGTTCAAGGTAATGAAGACCATATTTGTTTTTATTTCCCACGAAGAAAAAAGTAAGATTGCAAATACAGGTTCATATCATAATGGGGATTCAGTGCACCTTACAAATTATTTTTTCAAAGCAAATATCTTGAAATTTCAACAACAGAAGTTTTAAATATGGGTAACAGGTTTTTTCTTATGTTAAATGTGTAAGGTTTAAAGTTCAACTGATACTTATAATTATAGCCTTTAGGAGAATAGTTTAGTGAGCAAAACAAATGAAACTATGAGTTTCGCAAGAAAGTATCAGAAAGCTTCACTGTCTTCACAATTCAGATTTACCAATCCACACATACTTTCCTGACCAGAGCCTCTTGTTAATCAGGTCGAATACGAGATTCCGGATTCCTGGGCCGGTCAAGAGGTGAGATTCCGATGGGCATCTGGAAGCGAAGCGTCTGTCTGGACTGCAGATGGAAAATTACTTCAGGTAGGGTAATATTTTTTAATGTCATAGAGACAAATTGTCATGGTCTCTCTAACAAGTTCGTTCCTGTAGGAAAACCCATGGCAAACTGCTTTTACCAAATAGGCCCTTTAAGGAATTCCAAAACATTCTGGAGTTCTTCATTGAAGGGGTGGCTAAAGCTCTCGGCTAGCACGCTGTTGGCCCAGCGTTCGACTCTCCGTCCGGCCAATGAAGAATTAGAGGAATTTATTTCTGATGATAGAAATTCATTTCTCGTCATAATGTGGTCTGGATTCCACAATAAGCTGTAGGTCCCGTTGCTAGGTAACCAGTTGGTTCTTAGCCACGTAAAATAAATCTGATCCCTCGGGCCAGCCCTAGGAGAGCTGTTAATCAGCTCAGTGGTCTAGTTAAACTAAGATGTACTTAACTTTTCAAAACATTCTGGAAGAGAAAATGAAGGTAAAATTGATCAAACCATAATACTGTTTTTAAAGTATTGATGCTAATTCATAAATGTATTTATTTACATAAATACCTCTTGACTGGCATTAAGTTCCACTAGCAAAAACTTTGTTTAAATATTTATCGTAAGCTTAAAGGGAAAACGTTTTCCATGACGGATGGCAGAACCATATGGTCTTTATGGCTCGATTTTATGCTGAAACACTACTTCGGGAAATCTTATTGCTTTCTATTTTTCCTTTGCTTGGCTGACTTTAAATTGACATATTTTGTCTTACACTTGGAACTTTTTATGTACTAAGATAATGTATTTGGTTAATGACAGTTCGGACCATTTCCTATATTTCGATTCCTCTAGGGATTATCGACAGGCACAGGCCACCAGATGCGTCCTGACTACACCCTAACCAAGAGCTATGAAGGAGGGGCGGGCCCCTCTGTCCTTTACATAGAGATGGCAGCAAACAGACTCTTCGGTGCAGGGGAGGAAGACGACATTGGTAGGTGTTGGGAGTGTGATGTCACTTTCGTTCATGAACCCAGTCAGTCAGTCAAACAATACGGCTGTACGAGAAACATTTTGCTGCTGCTGTTTTGATTGAGCTGGCTTTATGCCAGCACGGGATCTTGCTCATAGAGCAGCCCGTAAATCCTTTTCTGTCGCTGTTAGCACTAAAAAGCAGACGCCGTCAATTCATGGTTTAGGCTACTTTTCAAGGTGACAATTTTTCATCTGTATTCGTGTTTCTCAGTACTAAGCATTTTATAATCTCTGGAAGTTAGTGTAACTATGCTCATATACCAAAGTTATCAAGATTTAAAGCTTAACAGACAAAAATAGATTTAATATTGTCGAAAATGTGGATCAGTGAGAGTAGCTGTAATTAGGGTCTTAACCACTGTAACGACTCTTCGACAATTCGCACAGCAGCAAATCAGCTATATATTAAAAAAAAAAACAAATAACAGCATAGAAAATTATATTTTCATTGAGACCAATAAACGTAAGATAAATTTACATCGTCGTGAAATCAAAGACAAGGTCGCCAGCCACAAAAAACATTGAACACTATTCTTCATCTTTGTAACAGCACCTCCAAATCCAAACAAATACTACACATTAACGAGGGCCGAGATTGCTTCTGTTGACACGCAGGTAAGACAAGTATAGTTCCTGTAACAAATAAAAAAATAATAATGAATAAATAAATCAAATCAAATATGGATGATAGTTTGTTGGCTGATTTTATACCGAAATAACAGAACTCTTTAATGGAATAATATGACGCAAGCAATAAATCGGCAATGTCTTCTAGAGTATATATGATAAAGTTGACATTTTTGATTTACACAAAATTGCGAGAACTCACGCACACGTACATACATTTATTAGTATAACACTGAATATGTCGATAGGTCTACAAACTAACCAGGGACTTGGAAGTGTTGCATCAAATTGCCGAAACGCTTATTGACCTCAATGACCAGCGTGGTTACCAGGCTCTGTACACCGCCAATCAGATGGTCAACAATATCATAGCTGGTAAAGACAGGTGAGAACGCAGTTTAGATAAAGAACGTTGATCCTTTAGGTTACAGCCTGTTTCTTGTGACGTGATTGTTTACATGAATCCATAATGGAAGTGTCATAGTTCATGAAATTCCTGCCCATTTTTATTTATGACCGACATTTTCTTTAATTACTTGTCTAACTTTGAAAGAGAATTCTTACAAAGCACATTTTTCACATGACACATTAACATATATAAGTTATTATTCTGTTGTTACTAGAGAATACTGTGAAAATGAACACATGTTGAATTTAGTCTAATCATATTGAAATGAGAATGTTGTTAAACTGATGTCTTAATACATTGTTATGATAAATCCCTTCGGCAATAAAAGAATTTCATAGTTACAAAGAAGTCGTGGAACTTGTAAAACCCATAGATACTTTTTCATAGCTGAGGCTTTGTAGTTTATCCAATATACTAAAAAAATTTATCAAATCCTGGATAAGTGTTTACAACTAGATACATCAAAGCAGTTCTAATTACCGTCCTTGTCTATGTTTGCTAGGACCAATTATTTTTTCCAGTGAAATCCGCCTTCAAAGAAAAACAAAATGCTATTTCCAAGCCATTGTTGTAGTCTTTATTTCCATAACGCCTTTATTTTCCAGCGAAAAACGTATCAGAATCAAGGTTTAAGTATTGCATAATCTCGCGTGATAATTTTTTGTGTTCGTTATCTTCCTCAGTTAACGGCAAAATTTTCCTTTCAGCGATGCAGGTGCCCTGGCTGATGCCTATTTCAAGAAGGCCAATGGGGAAAGAGTTCATAAGTTAGCAGCCATCGGCAACTGTCACATTGACTCAGCCTGGCTGTGGCCGTATTCGGAGACCAAGAGGAAAGTCGGAAGGAGCTTTTCCTCCCAGATCAAGCTCATGGAGGATTACCCCGATTATATTTTCGTTGCCTCACAGGTATGGGTTGGACGGCTGATGTCTGCTGCACAGCCTGATTCTGTTACTGACTTACCAAATAAACAGTTCACTATATAGTAATTAAAACTTGAAAGTATGTTCTCGTAGTATTAGTTATTTCTGTCTAAACACACAAACCTACATCTTGAATCACTAATAACTTCAAAGGAGCTGGACAAAAATCTGATCTTGATTATTTAGTCTATTTTTGATAAATATGCACTCGTGTATCTTTACAAACATTAATTCTCCCATTGCATAATTCTTGTTTCACACCTCTAAAGGTTTGCTGAAATCACGTAATTCTCCTGGACAATCATTTCTAGGCCCAGCAGTGGCAGTGGTGCAAGGAATACTACCCAGAACTGTATGAACGCATCAAAGCGAAGGTTGTTGAGGGAAAGTTCCTCCCAGTAGGATCTGCATGGGTAGAGATGGATGGCAATATCCCCAGTGGAGAGTCCTTCATCAGGCAGTTCCTGCACGGGCAAAGGTTCTACCAAAAGGAGCTTGGTTTTATGTGCAAGGAGTTCTGGTTGCCAGATACTTTTGGATACTCTGCTCAGATTCCAGCTTTGATGAGGGTCTGTTAATTTATCTAACTCTGCAGTCAAGCCATATATGAAAACTAAGATTAGGGACTTAGGTCATAATGTTGAAGACATGCAGGGAAATGAAAGAGGTCAAGATATCATTCTATAAAAAATTAAACACTTGTTATCATAGTATTTACTGTGATTCTTGATTGAAATTTTGAACTCATATAATATAAACCTGAACTTCTTGAGTCTCAGAAGAGCAGCAACAATTTAATATGATAACGTCTGCTTATCTCACCCCACCCCCAACAGCACATGGACCTCTCAAGATTCCTCACTCAGAAAATGAGCTGGAATCTCGTCAACAAATTCCCTCACCATAACTTCACTTGGGAAGGAATTGATGGAAGTACAGTCTTGGCTCACTTCCCTCCCGGTGACTCTTACACAATGAACCTGAAGTAAGTTTTCTCGCACTTTCTCTCACATCTTTTACTTTGTTTCACTCAAACAAGAGTAGGCCTCATTAATACCAAAGTGCAGTAGAATCATTTTTCCTTTTGCCATTTTGAAGGTACATAAATTAGAACGCAGTTACTGCAAATATTATTACATGTCGTCTTCCATTTCTTTAAGTGTTGACGAAGTTGTCAAGACCGAGACAAACCTTCAAGACAAAGGACGAGTTGGAACTTCAGCCTTTTTGTTTGGCTACGGGGATGGAGGCGGAGGCCCCACTCAGGACATGCTGGAACGTGCTGCCAGGATCAAGGATTCGGATGGATGTCCAAAGTAATGTCGTGTGATTTTTCTTCTCTTAGTCGTAGTTATTGGGAGACGTGATCTGACTATAAGAGGTCATTGGCATTTATAAGTAACGTGTCTTCCTCGCAGAAATGCATTGAAGCTTTAACTTGATAGTTCTTATAGAATGAAAATAGTAATTATTTGTGGCCGAAAATTCGTATTCTTTAATCTAAGAAGATAAGAATAAACCAGAGATTTAGAATGACTTAATTTAATACCAGTTTTTTCTGAACCAGTTTGATTGTGAATACCTTAGTTCTTTTCTCCGTTTATCTCTTACCCTGTAGCCATGAGGTTTGGACCAGCTGATGACATTAAGGTATCCATTCCATCGGCAGTTGTAAAATATCCATAAATTCCCCACTGGCAATTTAGTGGTAAATGAAGCAAGCCAAGAAATACTTGTGTACTCGTTCGTCTTTTCTTCTAGTAGTGAAACTATGGAAAGAATTATGCGAAGTACTTTTAAGGAGTAGCTGCTGTTCATTTTGAGGAAGCACGAAACATAAAATCAAAAGGATAATCCATCAGATAACACAGCATTAGCCAGTTCATGTTTTTTTTAATTAAGCATTATAGCTACTTTTACGATCAAGTCACCTACACCAGAGAGAACCTGCCAACACTAATGCCTACTTGAATAGTAGTAATAGTAAGGGTGTACCTTTGCAACGGCTCGTAAAACAGGCGAAGAGCCCACTGGCAATTTGTTTCCTTTCTCCAGGTTTGACATAACGAGCCCGGACGTCCTCTTCACGGAGCTGGAGAAAGATCAGCACAACATGTGCCGTTGGGTGGGAGAGCTCTTCTTGGAGTTGCACAATGGAACTTACACCTCACAGGTGAAAATTAATTTTTTTATTTTGAATGGTATAAGAGAGAGAGAGAGAGAGAGAGAGAGAGAGAGAGAGAGAGTGGTTAGTTTTTATTTTAAAATTTTTTACACAAGGTTCTTAGTAGTTTGTGGCAATTTTTTATTTTTGGAATGAAGGTTCAATACCAAAATGTGGATCCGGCTGTCGCTCAATAAAATCGATCGAAGGAGCGCCTGACATTTCTCATTTTTCTTCAGTTTATTATTAGATCATAAGACTAGCTGTTTATATCAGACATTTAATTTAATTTATTATTATTATTATTATTATTATTATTATTATTATTATTATTATTATTATTATTATTATTATTATTATTCACGGTGTGTTTCATCTTGTTAAAGGCAGCGATGAAGAAGTTATGCCGAAAAGCGGAATTCCAGTTCAGAGATGCAGAATTTCTGCTTTCGGCTGCCATTGGGACCAAGGGCCCAGAAGCGGCTTCCTTGCTCAAGGAGTAAGTCCTGATAACAGTCTGTTAAAAGAAATATTTTTAGTGGAAGGAAAACTTGATCACTTGCACATTAATAATAGGACGTATCAAACGGAGATTTTTATTAATTAAAAGATTACAGGCTTTAAAGGACTATCTGCTCTCATCGTCTGGTAGCTACCAGGCAATGAGGACAGAAAGTCTTTGAAAGCTTATAACTACTTTAAATAAAAATCTCCGTTAGATACCATCCTGTGTAAATGAGGTCCTGTTATTGATGTACATATGTATATAATATAAAATATTTATAAATGTAAAAATATAAATTAAAACTTCTAACATTCCTTACTTGCAGTTCCCTTGCACTGCTGGATCCTTCATGGAAGAAGGTCTTATTGAACCAATTCCATGACGTGCTTCCGGGGTCGGGCATTGGTCTTATATACCCGGAGGCTGAGAGATATTACAACGAAGCCATTTCTGCAGCAGACACGGTTTGGGAGGCGTCAGCCCAAACGCTGTTTGGTAAGGAGTAGGCTATTCATGTTATTTCTTTCTCTTACAATTTCCCATCACAGCTATGGCCATATCTGCACTTTTTTGTTCCTTATTTTTATTACTTAGGTATACTCTAAGTAATAAAAATAAGGGTAAGTATTGCATAAAGTCGGCCGTCATGATTTCTTATGAAATCACATATATTTTATCCTGGCCAGTTCATAATTTTTCCCATACATATGTATTTTTCGGCTATTTTAAATTTATGGGTATATAGGCTACTTCTTTAATGTGATCAACATTGGTCACAAACTTGAAACTAGGACATTTTTCTGTTAATTTCAAGGTTTGGACCACAGATCTAAAGGACTTGTTATTAACTATTTACACAAAGTAAATAAGATTAATATAATGGTGTGGATCATGACCAGTTGTTCACATCAACAAGCTTTCTTTTTTATAATGATGTATTTTCAGTCAGTTGCCTCAAAGAAACTGATGTTCATCAGTAGCATTTACAATACAATTATGCTAAACTGAACATTCTGCGCTTTCCTTGTTTCTGTATACGCAGTGAAATTTCAGTGCTGATGCATTATTACAAATTGGTAATGTTTCTGTGACTCTTCAGGAAGCGAGGAAATCACAACACCTGTGGCATTCAACACCCTCCAGTGGCCACGACAGGAAGTAGTGACCGTGGAGGCCCTAAAAGGAAAGTCCAATGCTCCCCAGCACATGCTCATTGAAGTACCCCCTCTCGGGTACTCCCTCTTACAAGACACTCCTCCAGCACAGCCCGTGACTGTCAGTAAGTAGCTTCTCCAGGTAAAAACAGTTCTTACTCTAGAGATGTTAGTCCCATTCCTGAAAAAGTAATGAATGGATGAATGATTGTAAGTTATCATGAGGAAATAAATGTCGTTGAACATCGAATATACAGTCTGGAACCCTTGGACTTCTGCATCTGATGACAGACTTTGTATATGTAAGAGCCATTTCCAAAATCTTTTCATGAAGACTCAGTGCATAAAGATTATTTTTAAGCAACCCTCTTATCCCTGCAGCTCAAGAGGGTGACCTTTATGTCTTGGAAAACAGTTTTCTGAAAGCTAAAGTCGACTCCAAGGGACAAGTCGTGAGCCTGCTCGCAGCCGGAGATGGCCGAGACTTCTTTGTGGAGTCTGTTGCTGCTTCTTCCAACGAGGGAACACGACACGGTAATCAGCTGGTGATTATGGACGACGAACCGGTCTACTGGGATGCTTGGGACGTTATGGATTACCATCTGGAGACGCCCAAAGTCATGAATGCTTTAGATGTAAGAACGGCACTACTGTATTTATTGTACATTAGCTGTAAGATTGCGTTACTTTTGAGTTTTATTAGTTGTAGGAATACAGTACATAAGAGTTAATCTATTTGTAGTATTACGTTAGGTATGCGCTTATCAGTTGTAAGAATACGTCGGTTGAGTTTGTTGGTTATAAAAATACGTCGCGTATTGTAGTAGTATAAGAATATTATGTCGCTTATTGTTTATTAGTAGTAAGAAAATGCTCCCTATGCATTGAATCAAATTTGATATCAATACTACGATGTATTCATGTTTTGCTGCGACTCAAGGATGGTAACCATGTGATAAATCAGTTAAGACTGAAAAAAAAGTAATTGTCGGGATTTTACAAATACTTCATTTATTTCGAATAAGCTCATTACTAATTAAAAAAAATTAGCTTTTGTGAACTCTGTTTAGAGCTTAGAAGTTGTTGGTCATTCCAGCAGGGAATTACTGATTAGTTCGTTTGATGATTATTTCAGAAAATCTTGTCAATCGTTGCTTGCTATCCATTTGATGAAATTAATGATAGCGCGCCTCGTGAGTTCCTTTAGCAACACGTTAGATGCCTTGATGCTTAAGCAATCCATATTTCGTGTGACAGAAGATTCAGCACGTGGTTAAGACAAGAAAACTATTCATATAAGGGGAATATTCATTAATTTTCCCATAATATCCACAACACCTTGAAATCAGTCAGCAAAATCTGTGTTTAGTTTTGGAGCCTTCATATCGGCCTCAATTTCTCTGTCGGGAGGGACTATTTTATTTGTAAATTTTAATTTATAATCATCTTGACTAACTACTACTTCGATTTCTCCTTTGATATCAAAATCGTTGTCACATAACTTTCGAAAGATGTTGAAAAGTCCACCGTTCAATGACTATTAATAATAAAGAAGCTTCGTCCCATTTAAAAGTTTTAAAATTGTTTCTCAAAATTTCATCCTACACCAAGTGTTCTTTAATCCAGTATAGTATCTTAGGCACCTCTGTTCTTGTTTCAGTCATCATTCGAAGTCACAGACGTAGCAGTAATCGAGTCTGGACCTCTGGTGGCCAGGTTGAGATTCAGTTTGAAAATCAGCGAAAAGTCGAAACTTTCCCAAGACATTGTGCTGACGGCGGCTTCTCCTTACTTGATCTTTGAGACATCCGTTGACTGGTATGAGAACAGGAAGTTCCTGAAGGTATGTCCGATTTAGGAGGTCCTCCAAGATTCAAAGGATATGTTCCTGGCCTGAAATTGGTCTCAACATTCAAATTTACTATTTGTCACGATTTTATGGTTTTGGTTTATGGTGTATACCCCAGTGTTTTCTATTTAATTCTTATTGTTTGCGTTATGTAGAAATGCATATGTGCACGTTTCCTGGCTTTCAATTTGCATTAAAAACATAATTACTGGTGTAGTGCAGATGGTATGTCGCTAGTGAAATTTTAAAGCAAGTGTTGTCTGTTCCAGTATAATTTATTGTTTGCTTTGGTAAGTCGGACAGTTTCACCTGTATATCCCTTGACTACATCGCATTTATTTTCTGGATCTCTATTATCTTGCTGTTCAAACACTCCCTCTCTCTCTTTTCGCTATCTCTACTGCTGAATGGTTGAAACTGTCCCACTTCTTGGCTTTATAGCGCTAATATTCATCTTGCGCTGAAAAGCCCTCTAGCTTCTGGCCAACATCATTAAACCAGAATCCACATTTTATTTGCTGCTCCTAAAGCCATATTTTTTCCCAGAAACATTATTTCCTTTAATTCAGGTGCTATTTGACCACAACGTCTTCACAAGAAACGCATCCTTCGACATTCAGTTTGGTCACTTGGAGAGAGCAACTCACATGAACACTTCCTGGGATTCTGCAAGATACGAAGTCTGCGGCCATAAGTGGGTATCGTTTTCATCTCTTATTTTACTTGAGCTTTTGTCTCTGCCTTTTTTCCATTTTTACACATTTGAACTTGTGAAATCTGATGCAGAAGAGGTCAGACTTGGAAATATCGCGTGCACACGTACGCACAAAGACACTGCCTTTACAAGTCTTTGATAGTGATGTGTCATGAGCACATTTCTAGATCCACACTTCTTTCTGGAGCATCTGAAAGAGTAGGGACTACTACCTCTACATACATATTGCTTTTTAGCTTCTCCCTCATAATTAGGGGCACGGAATGGGCAGTAGCACGGAAGTGAGCACTGCGTCCAAAGTTCCCAGTATATAATTATTTACCCTCTGGAAAATAAACAATCATAATTGTACCTTTTTAATCCGAAAATCAGAAACTAGCCTTTATTATGGGGATTGTCAGTCCTAAGGGAAATACCTGCGTCATTTTATGCTCTTTAATTACCCTTAGTAGAAAATAGTTTCTCCTAAACACGATAATTACTACAGATTTCTACAAAAGAATAGTAGTTTTGCACAGTTAGCAAACCAAATTTTGGAAGAAGGGAGAAAGAAAGGTTGTAATTCCATTAGTAAAAATATGATAAAATATACTGTGAAATAAATAATTATACCTTAAGTTAATTCCTATAACATCACTTAACAATTGTTGGATTACAGCCCGCAGAATCAAACGTCACCCATTTTTTGTCTCGTGATAGGTGGTGCGACGTCAGCGAACCAGACTGGGGAATGGCAGTCCTGAATGACAGCAAATACGGCTGGATGGCCAGAGGTCACCATCTCACCCTCTCTCTCCTGAAGTCGCCAAAAGCTCCCGACGACAACTGCGATATGAAGACCCACATCTTCAAGTATGGACTCATGCCCCACTTAGGTGAGTTGTAAGACGAATCTTGACTCAGAAATAAATAAATGAGGGCACTAGTGTTTACTGGATACCAAATGAGTATGAGGAAGGCATCTGAATACCAAATACCTGTTAATGTCAAGATGATTGCTTTCGACGTAGGATTAGTCAATTTTTAAAGAGGTAACTGAAACGAAACAGTTTTCAGATATATCCCATTCGTCAGAACAGCGTGTCAGCTTCGAACTTTAGAGTAAAGACACTTTGGCAGAAGTAACTATCTGCTCTCGGGTGGTCAAAGGGACAATCAAGAATGAAAAAAAAAATAACTGCCGAGAGTTACAATAAACCCCCTTTTTCGTTTGACGATGAACAACTGAAAGAATGTCATCTGAGCGTGCATTGCGTAGGCTAATTGTTGGCCTAAATCCATATCTGCTTTGGAATTTTATGACCTGAAATTCAGATGCCAGAAATAACTTTTACTCGGTCAAAAACTTAATTCCTCGAATGTTTGCTTTCGTTTAGAGAAGACGATTTTCCTTACCAGAAAAGCAACTTTTTCTGATCAAAATCATTATTAAGATTGTGACCAGAAAGTTTGTCTCCTTGAAAAGTGATGTCTCTGGTCTAGCAGGGGTCATTTAATTATAAAAATGTTCGTTCAGTAGTTCAGTGTGCCTACGTTGAAAGTTTCCTCAAAGTGTACTTTTCCAAGTGAATGAATTATTTCCAGCAGAGAACAGTCCATGTAAATCTAAATGTATTTTATTTTCAGCAGAGAACAGTCCATGTAAATCTAAATGTATTTTTAATAGGTCGGTTTGGTTCGCCCGTCTTCTTTACCTATTTTATGTTATATAGATCATCATTTACTTTTATTAGCCAAATAAATGTTCCTGACCAGCGAATACAAATTTTAACTGAGAGGAAAAGATTACCATGAAAGAAGAAAATTTTCCTAAGGAATAAAAATGTCTTTCCCTTTACTGGGAATCAGCGCCCCCAACACCCGTTACGTTATCATTTCTTCCCTTGGGCATCTTCCCACACAAATGTCTAATTTTGCCTCGTTCAGATTTTCACCTGATACGAAAAATTCTCTGGAAAGCCTAGAGACTGACTGGTCTGGTTAAAACTGCGTTATATAATCATCACAATGGGAACTCCCAACGAATTAATGACACGCTTTTTTTTCCAATTGTCAGGCACCCTTGTCGAAGCAAACGTCGTGCAGCGAGCTTACGAGTTCAACAACAGCCTTCGTATTGTTAATCTCCCAAAGACCACAACAGATATTACGTAAGATAAACTGTTATCTTAGATTTAATGTCACTTTCGTATTTATTTAATATTACGGTAACATGCAAAAATCACTCCACATTGAAAATTGAAAAATTTAATGTTCCAGGAGAGAAGATGCTTACGTAAGCTCTCATGGGAAAAAAATGAAGATAATAATAATAAGCATAAAACACCAACGGTTCATTTGATCCACTGATTAACATTTACTCATGCTGGCTTCCATTTTTTATAACTGCTGTGCAATACGTAGTTTGATGGCAGCCCTTTCTCTGACGTAAGTTCTGTAATATATGTTACTGAATCCTGTAGTATTATGTACTGAAGGGTGTTTGCAGCGTCCCCTCAATTCCAAGTTGTACCCACTTATTAGCCTTTTACTTTACCTCCATTCCCTCTTCTTTTCTTGCAGGCTGTCCAACCTCTCTTATCTTGTGCAACTGTGTCATTTTCAGCTCCTTGTACTTCATCTCATTTATTTCTGGAATATTTTTTCAATCACTCCCTCTTTTCACTGTCCTAAGCGTTGCATGGCTGTTAGTGCTGTTTTAGCCCTATAGCCTAAATTCCGTGATTCATTGACTCCTGCTCCCATCATCCAGGCCTCAGTGGTCCGTGGGAAGTTTCGACGGGGAGGGCATCGTTCTCCATACTATCAAACCGGACGAAGATGGATCTGGCGACGTCGTCCTAAGGCTCTTTGAGTGCCGAGGAGCGAGAAGCAAGGCCACGTACGTAAAATTCAAAATAGAAACTCACTCTATAAGCCTTTATACTTGGTCAGCCTTCTAAAACAGATTTTGGAGGGGACATATTGAGAAAAATTTTTTTTACCTTCTGTTTACTAGACATTACTTTTTATTTGACTGTGACTGGGTTATTAATTCCTACTGAGAAGTAATCGCAGACATTTAGGATTTATCATTATAAGTTTTCATCATAACTGATATGCCACCAAAATGCCTCAAAGTAAAGTACCATCATGGCATTCATACTCCAAATTAACCATATATTTCAGTTACATGTATTACAGTAATACAGTAGTGTATGGTATTAGACTAGCACTGTATATTTGAATGAAAAATGCGATTACCTGGTGTTAAATTACAATGGCTAAGAACAAACAAAAACTATCAAAAGAGGTTAAAATTCATAATCTAGTTATTTACTATCATAGTACTACAATTACAGCTGCCATAACTATGATCTGAATTAATTTTCCTTTTTTGTCTGCTGTTACTATCAGTATTCCATAATTATTTTTAGTTTTCTGTAAAAGGAAACTATTGTGCTGGTTTTATCTGTCCGTCCGCCCTCATATTTTAAAAACTGCTGAGGCTAGAGGGCTGCAAATTGGTATGTTGATCATCCACCCTCCAATCATCAAAATACCAAATTGCAGCCCTCTAGCCTCAGTTTTTATTTTATTTAAGGCTAAAGTTATCCACAATAGTGCTCCTGGCGACGATATAGGATAGGCCACCACCGAAACTACTGAAAATGACCACCAAAAGATAGATCTATTTTTATGACCTTGGCTGTGCGTTGTAGCGGCTGTACAGAAAACTCGATTGCGCTGTAGAAACTCCAGCGCATTTTTTACTTGTCTAACAAAATAATTCATTGTTCCAGGTTACAACTTAATCTACCCATCACAGACGTCCTGAACTGTGGAGGAATGGAGGACGCCTCGGGAAAGGCACCTTTCACCCAAGACAGTGGGGTGACTTCCATCCCAATAAATCTTACACCATTTGCAATAAAGGCTTTCCGGCTGAAATTCTGAAGTGACAATTTTTATCTGCAGATACTAATCTGATGTACGGTATTTATCTTGTAACAAAGGACAATTAATATTACATCAGTAGATGCCCTCTTATTCTAATTTGTACATTTTGTATATGGAATTCTGATTACTTCTAGAAGGAACCTATGAACAAAGGAACAGCAAAATATTCTTTTGGGTTTGAACAGACATGTCTGCCCAGTTCTAGTCTTTTAACTGTCCCTGTTCTCATACTCAAGAAGAGAGGCTGGCTATTGGTCTGCCTTGCTACATCTGTCAAACTGTAAATTTTATTACATTCTTCACTGAAAAGCAGACACGTAACATGTACAATCAGTGTTTTAGTTCCTTCGAAACAATGTTTACAACAAACCACTTTGGCTGCAACATAACCATATTAGGGTAACCTATCCATCACTTGAGTAACCAACTTAAAAGTTTCCTGGTAAGGAGCACATCATAGTTTTCTTCCTTGTTGCATATTACTCCCTCCATATTTAACACATAGAGGACATCAAACCACAAATAACATAGAAATACAGTACCATTTCTGCATTTCAGTGGGCAAAGATATTTGGTGAATATTCAGTTATGCTGGTCATTGTAAAAAAAATACTGTACTTTTTTGTCTACGAGATTGACCAAGGTAGCAACAATTGAGTTTAACTAGGTCACTAAGCAAAATCAAACTGGCTTAAAGTTAATACAAAAAGCTATTAAAAAAATACTTATTTTTCTAGCCTAAATAGACTGACAAAATTTGAGGAGTCATCCAAGTCTTGTCATTTCACCGTTGATTGAAATAAGGGCATTCATAGTTTTATGGCTGCAGTGTATTCTCTACAGACAATAACTTAGTCAATAGCTGGTGGCCAATTGTGTTAAACTGGTGTATCTAATCTTCAAAAGGAATAAGACACTTTACATATCTCATTGGCACTATAAGAGTGGGTTATGGCACTATAAGAGTGGGTTATGCTGTTCCATCATTACAGTACTGTAATTCCGATATTTTTTTTTTTTTATTGTGGACAGAAGTGATGTCAATCAATTATGGGATTTTAACAGTGTGAGAATGGGTCTTAATTTTCTTGAATCATTACTTGATCAGGGGCACTTCAGTTCAGCATAAGGGTATACAGTCAAATGGACTATGGAACATTATGTACAATGGTTATGTGCTTCTGTGGCACACACCTAAGGATTGTTTGAATTACAATTTTAAAGTGTAGTTTAAATAAAAAAAAACACTGTATTCAAGATAATAGATGATCAAGCAGTGGAAACAGAATATTAGTTTTCCCTAATTGTTATTTTGACCATTCGTTATTAGGGGTCTACTTCTATGGTGACTGGTGAGTCTTCTTGAGCCAAAGTAAAATAACCAATTATAAAAAAACGTAAGGTTACAGGAATGACATGGAATTGTATGAATCTTTAATGAAAAAGGAAAATTCTTACATTACATCACACAGCATGTTTATTTGGAAATGTTATTTCCAAATACTGTATCTATATTACCAAAAAGGGTGCAATTTTCTACATTAGAAGAAAAACAAATACAATTTTGTCAGAATGCTAGGTTTAACTGAAATAATGTATACACTTCTCAGTCATGGTCTAAATGCATAATTTAAGACAGAATGGAAATCCAGTCCCTGAGCTGATGAATGAAAAAGTTTCAATTCTGACACTTATCGTTTATCTACAACCAACACCGTACAAAGCACCTTACGGTACCTCCCTCTTAAAACTAACCCCATAGCCCAAGGTGGATGCGTTGCTTACAACCTTAAATGCTGAAGAGATTGACAAGGACAAATATTTCAACCACAAAATCTATGGTTATGAATTAAAGATGCACTGCATTCCTTAGGACGCAGTCTCCACAAAACTAAAGCCTACTATCACAATGTGTAAGATTCCATCAATAGAAATTGTTTTTTACCAAAGTTCAACAATGAAGTATCTAGTTAAATACAATAATTTTGATATGAATTATTTTACATTTCCAATATATATTCCTGCCGTGCAAGAAGACTGGCAAAGTTAAACACCGTAATTATTTAAAAAAATAATTTCTTTTAGCTTGCAATGTACCTCTGACATATCCTTCCTGTGGAAAGGGAAACTTACCCTGTCCTTGGCTCACCAACCAAACCCTAAAGTACTTTCAAATCCAAGGTAACACTGAATTACTTTACCTATGAAAAATAAACAATGTCAAATTTACAAAGTATGCATAATAAACTGATTCTAGGGAAAAAATGAAAAGTTTAAAGTACATAAATGACAAACTGCAAAAGGGGTCTGGAGCAACTTAAGATTCCTACCTAACAGAGGCCCAAAAGTTTTAAGCAGGTTGGAATGTTACCAAATAACCTTAAAATATGTTTTAACTAAATATTAAAAAGTGGAGAGAAACTGTTAAAGGGTGAAGAGTAAGTTACTTTAACTAAAAAAAAAAAAAAAAAAGCAAGCAAGCTTCCGGAACAAAACTGATTACGTGGAATTTCAATTCACTTATAAAACAAACCATAGCTTCAATACAATTCTTATCTGTAACTGGCATTGTCTACATTTCTTGACTTGCTTATTGCAAAGATTTTGCATCCTGACTGGAATGAGAGTCATTCCTGAGATGGCTTTTATCCTGTCAGCCAACCCTTATAGCCCTTAATGATAAGTGCTGCCACTTTTTTAAATAAGATTGTAACCGAGGACAACTTTGGCTGTGTCAGAATGAAATAGGGAAGAATTTCTGAGGATGATAATGCAGCAGATAGTTTCTTAAATGCCAACAGGGTCTAATTTTAGAAATTTGACATTTTAATGTATCAAATTTAATTGTTGATAATCTATGGAAAATCAACCAAGATGACATTTCAAAACATCAAGATGTCACATCCACGCTGAGGTAGTCTCAAAAATGTTTAAAACATGCCTTATTTGAAAATTTCTCCAACCCAAAAATACCCTGATTGGTGTTCAGCAATATTGTATACACTAAACAGTACAACAACATTTGAAAAAAGCACATATTCTAAAGAAAAATTGTATAAACAAAGTACACTACTTTAAGTGTGTATTCAATAAGTTATGAAAAGCTGTTCACAATGTAGGTTAGCATAAGACTCTGGGAATAAATTCTTAACTGTACACTGGAGCACTGTATAAATGAACTTTGCCTGGCCATGTGGCCCATATTGCATACATTATAAAACCTTTCATCTTCAGTACGAAAACTTCTACAAACATCTTGGACAGGGAAAATTATGAAAAACCCAATTTTCCTTTCATTATGCATAGGTGCACTGACACTTGAACAGATATTTACTGCTTTAGTATTATCAAGTCACCATCAGTTGGGTAAAAAGATCAGAATTATAACAAAAATGATGTATTTTGCTTATTAGCCCCCTGACCCATAACTTAAATCATTATTTAAGACATATACCAATTGCTACACATGCATAAATTGACATAACCCTAGTCTATGCAACACTTCCTCTAAAATCAAATCAAAATTTTGGGTCGGTATGTACCAGGCCATCAAATACTGGCAGCAACACATGCCATTCTCAGGTACAAAAACTTAAAAATTAAACATTCTTCCCCAGCCCCTCTTTATCATCAATGTTAATTTTTTGAAACTGACAAAATTTTTAGATAAAAATTCACAATTCAGAAACTTGAAAAAGTCTTGTCATACTATTACTTGTTAATGAATGTACTCGTTCATTCATAAACAATGTACTTTTGTGCTTTTTACACACACACACACACACACACACACAAAGTAGATATTCATGCACTCATAGAAACCAAAAGAAACACACCTGACCACACTAACAATGCACGCATGGACTAAAATTAATAAAACTTAGCCTAGAGTGAACTGTTCGGTAACTTGACCACCTGGGCCGTAGGTGCAGACTATTTCAGACTGGTTGACATGATCTGATGTGAAACTCGTCATGTTGTTTGTAAAATCTACTTGATAAGTTCCATCTATTGAACCATCCATAGGCTTATCACCTTTGGTTGACTGAAAAGAAAAAGCATAATGGACTTTAGGTACTTAATATATTTTCAAGATGACCCCCTTAACTATTACTTATTTCATATACAAAAATACTATATAATCTTATCTTCATGCTTTACCAACATATCAGCATGATATCAAATATGTACCAGAGGGGATCTAAATATTCCCTTTTAATCCTTAAAATGAATACCATAAGTATGTAAAAGACAACCTATGTCCTCAACTAACTAGTAACTTACTCAAGTACTTCTTATGGATACAGATTGAATTGGGAATTTATAAACCTCATGAAAGCTTCACTTTATTAATTATATTTCCTGGGAACCAAGATATACTCCTGACTATTTGGAATCCGATATCAAAAATTTTTCATGACAACCGACATTTACCAAACTATTGATCAAATATATAAATTTTCATAATAAAATTTATTATTTGGATACTTATCTACTGTTAAAGATAGCTTATATCACCATGCCAATAGGCGAGTCGGCTTTCAAATAAAAGATCGAATGGCTGCCCGGATGACTATCTAGTACACCTGTTCTCCACCAGGTGTATTTTGAATGTCTTAGCTCTTATCAGAATTCTCCTTGACAGCCCACTAAGTTGTTAGGAGGCTTGGCGGGGTCTTCTTTAATAGTAGGTGAGTATCCAAAAAATAAATTTTATTATGAAAATTTATATTATTTGGGATGAATCTTACCTACCATTAAAGACAGCCAATTCCCCACATTGAGAAGAGGATGGTGGGTAGTGCAGCTAGACAAAATCTGCTCGGCCAATTGAGTTAAACATTTCTTGCATGAAACCCAAAACATTCTTACCTGATCTGGAACCCTTTCTGGATCTTGCTACTGCCAGAAGTTGGATTCCTTTCTGGGAGCAAGGCTCTCATATGTGTGCAGCAAAGAGCAGCATTGTGGAGAAAACTGCTTCAATTCAGCCAGAATGAAACAGAAGCGGTGTGAGGGGACCCCTGTGCCTGGGTCCAAAATAACAACGGTCACTAAAAATAAATACCTTTATGATATAAAGGTATGCTCCTATACAATATGTACCTCCATGCTCCCTAAATATTAAATCCCGAGATTTAAAACAATGAGCCTTAAGACTGCTCTTTCTTTGGTTCAGGAAAAGACCACCCACTACTAGTAGCAGACTAAGTGCTTTACTGTTTTCAACAAGGTTCTGTATACTTAAGGTAGTGAACAGCCAAAACAAAATTGCACTACTTCTGCGATGCATTATCCCATCCTCATGCAACAAATTGTCATAAAACTAAATGAAGTTGCAACAGCTCTCACATCATGAATGTTTACCTTCAATAAAGGCAAAAGGTATGTAGCTCGTTCTCATGCACTAGCCTAATCAAATATGTCAGAAAACCTAGTGCTCTTAGACAAGGACATTCTAGGTTTCTAAAACCACATAACAAAAGGTTAACTTTGCCTCTTCCAGGCTTAACCTGTGACAAAACAAAAGCATTCTAGGTTTCATAAAACCACAAAACCAACATTCTAGGTTTTCTAAAACCACAAAACAAAAGGTTAACTTTGCCCCCTACAGGCAGGCTTAACTTTTGACAAAGATGTTCTAGGTTTCTAAAATCACCAAAAATATTGACTGCCTCGTCCATGCTTGATCTATCTAAGTCAGTTTTTAATTGCCCCACCAGGACAGAAAAGTGTTTCCACTTCTTCCCCACCAAAGAGGTTAAATTGGAATTCCTACAGTTCTTAGAAAAACTTAGCCTTAACATCATTTTCAGCTCTAAGGTAAAAAGATAAAATAGGATTCCCTTTACAACAGCTTTAAGGAAAGTGCTTGCAATAAATTTACTCTTAAATGCTGATAATGCTATATTGAGTGAGTTTCGTAGTAAATAATCCAATGGAACTCATTCCAGAGTCTCAAAAGAATCTGCACATAAAATTTAGAGGTGCGTCTAAATTCCAAAGAGATTGATACCGAGTTGGAAGGGCTCCAATTTCAACCGATCTCAATACCTTGAGGTGCTGATCTTCAGCCAGATCTAACAGCACATGAAGCAATACTGAGGAAAGCATGGAACAATAACCTTGAAAGCAGACAGCAAAAAACTCTTACTATATCTAATAAAACAGAGAAACTTTGTTATCTACAAGGTTACAGGTGCTGCAAATTCCTCTTATAAGGGCACCCTGAGCAACACACAAACCAATGCTTCTGACACCAGGCCAAAGTTGTTTTCCACTTAAGGATAGAACCCATGACACCTCTGAAAATCCCCTTACTGGGAGGAAACAGTCAAGAATCTCCAAGTGGTTAAGTGTGAGATACAGAAGCTAGCGATCTGGAAATCCATGGAATTCTGTAGTTCGATTTGATTTCCCCTTACAGAAGAACAAGAGACATCTACCGAGAGAGTTAGAAAGCCCAAAAATCATTTGCTCTGAGGCTACTGGGGCTCTACAGGAGTCACTGGGCAATTCTCAAACTTGAAATTTGCTCAACACAGTAGACACCCCGTATTCGCGTTATCACGATTCGCGGACTCACGCATTTGCGGGTTTCTCTGTGGAACATATCTATCCATTATTTGCGGAAAATTCGCCCATTCGGGATATTTTTCACTGAGAAATATTCACTAATTACTGCATTTTCATATAAAACTTAAAATACTCAAGTATAAATATTTTTACAGGGGTTTGCTTGTGTTTAAACTCTCAAAATGGGCAATTCTAAGTGTTTTAGAGGGGTTTTAAGTATTCGCGGATTTTAGCTATTCGCAGGGGTGTGTGGTACGCATCCCCCGCGAATACAGGGGGTTCACTGTACTTCCTTAGAATATATAGAGTGGGAAGGCCTAGAGTCTGAATCAGGCCAAACTTAAAGAAACACATCCACTGCTCAAGCCTGAGGGCCCTCAAAGGAGTAGTAATCAACTGGTCATTCCTGTTCATCTGCATGCTAGGAAGTCCACATTTGAGTGCTCCTCTAATCCCACAGCAACTGTCAAACTTGCAGATGTAATGGCCACTCTATAGGTAGTTTTGTCCTTCCTGAATCCTCAATTGTCAAAAACACTGTCATTCCACAGAATGAACTATCAAACCAATATCATGTTCTTTATTTCACTCAAAAAAGCAATCTTTCCACCATGACTTTGTTTCTGACCAGGGATAAACCTGCTAGGCATCTTAAATGGTCTTTCCACCATCCTGATGTCTTGTAAGCTTTACCAGGTGTAGTGTTGACCATTCTAAGGTGGAAGTGTCATAACACTTGTCAAAATTCTTTTGTTCGAGTTATACAACTTAGGGAAAAGCAAAATTTGGACATAGGTTTAAGAATAAAATGGTTAACATTTAGTTTCAGCATCCCTCCTACAGAACCTGGCAACAATGATGGTCCTGGATTACTTACAAGTTTAATGAATGTTAGCTTTAAGTTGTAATCTCTTATGCTGAGGCTATACTTTAAATAAGCCTGATTATTCTCCAGTGAGGCCATGTTTCCTAAAAAAAAGAAAGCCCTTACTGCATAGGAAGCTTCCTTAAGGGGTAAAATTCATAAAATTCAAGAAGCAAGTGCCTATTTGTCTTCTGACAGACAAGCCGGCAATTTGCAAGTATCACCCCCACATCACCAGATATGAATAAGGAGGAGTTAGGGAAGTCGACTGAAAACCATAATGCACAGAAACTGAGCCAGGTGAAGCAACAGAGCCTAGGCCTTTGGAATACTGTTGACAGAGTTGGCCAACTTGACCAGTTGACTCAACAGAGAAGAATTCCTGCACCTAAAAGTCGATGCCATCCACCTTAAGACAACACATTCCCTGTTACTACTTATAGAGGCACTGTACACGAGCTGAAAGAAAGCACCTTAAACAGCAATACCTTCTCTGTAAATACACCTTGAAGGAACTCGCATGAGAGGATGTACTATTATGAGAAAAATGTCTCAGCACGTCCACCGAAACATCTGATCGTTCTTTTGGCAAGTCACCAAAAAGCATGGGGACAGACACACAAAATTTTTCATTCTCGACGCATCCAGCATTTTGGCAAGTCACCAAAAAGCATGGGGACAGACACATTAAATTATTCAGTCTTGACGCATCCAACACTGGGCGTCAACCTCTGGTTGCTTATGGAGTTAGGAAAAAGTCAGATGTAAAATAACCGTGAATTACTGCCTGGTCCATTTCATTCTCTCTAATTTACAGCCTCCTACTAGAAAATGAGAGACTTCTGCTATAGGAGACTACACCAATGGAGGGTTACCTAGAAGGAACCATAACGCTCTTTTATTGTCTCTACCACTTAAGGTTCTGCTCTTAAGTCTCTCCAAGCATGCCAGGAGGCTTGCAATTGGCCATCTACAAGAACCTGAGGGCTGAACTGATCCCCTTAAGGTATAAAATAAGGCCTGTACCAATTATCCTCCCTTACTGCCTTAACCTGTGCAGATAAGCCTTTACTACAGATAGGAGCAAAAGTGTTCTCACTTCTTCCAAACTGAGTTAGTATAAGCATGAGAACATTAACCTGCAGCTTCAGAAATTGGTTCACGAACTCCCTAAGTTTGCGCCACAAACACATTGCGCTGGCCCCTCAACCTCCTGTCTCGTCAAAATGCGAGTCAACAGAAGTAAGGTCATTCCCATATAACACATTCTTCAAAAGCTAAGTAGCTAGAATAATATCTAGTTAGAAAAACATTAATCATGGCAGAAGTAAGAGATTTGCCGATAGCCGAAGAATAAGCATGTAAAGAATGAACAAGTGCAGTCTTAACATTAGGATAAATCTTCTGGTGCCAGATGGAAACCAGTAAAAATAAAAACAAGAACTGCTTATGAAAGGAATTGGTGGCATCTGGCACCCATCACGGAGATGAGATAGGAAGCGGCCAGTGACCTTATCTCAACCTGTGACATCTCATTTTCAGATAATAATGAAGTAAACCCAGCATAACATAAAATGTAATGTGGCAGCCTTAATAATCTATGAGAGAAAACGGCTTTGATTGAATGTAGGGGGCACTTGAGTTTAGCTTTCACACTTAGCTGTAAGCCATAAATTTTTAAGTGTAATGTAAGAAACTTTGAAATGATATTAAGGTGTTTTCAGATGATATTTTAAGGTATATTTGGTGTGGGATGATAGTTTAAGGTATACATCTGGTGTATGAACCATTAAATGGGTAGTTATAAATGTTTCTACAGGTAGTCTTTGGTGTCTGACTGTTTAAATATGCAGTTATAAGTGTTTTTAAGGATGGGTGTCAAGTATTAGCAGATTTTAGCTATTTGCAAGGGACTGTGGTACCTATCCCCCCCCACAATACCAGGGGTTTACTGTGTCCTGAACCGAAAGAGGAGCAGAAGGCAGAGTTAAAGAGGAAGTCTCAGTACTAACTAAAGCATTAGCAAAGGGAAAAGCCTAGACTGAGTAGGGATAACTACAGACAAAGGACCTGGAGAAGGGGAGAAATGACAGGTTGATAACCTGACCAACCTGTGTTCGCAATCTATCTGCTTCCCTTCTCTTCCTATACTAACGAACTTACAACACAGAAATTCCTTTGAAAATCCCTACTTCCTCACAGCTATTCACAAGATTGCATTTTATACCATAGCAGCTGGCGCAAACAGTATGTATCTCCTAAAAAATCAACATCCTGCTAAGACAGCACTCATTCCCACAGAACCTGACATTCTTAACCTTGATTCTAGTGGAGGCACCCTAGGAAAAATAACGGTACAGTACCATGATAGCAGTAAACAGCCATAAAATAACAAACCAACAAGCACCTACAAACAATGGTGGCAAGGAGAATTCTTGACATGAACTGAGACATCCCAAACACACCTGGCGGAGAACGAGTGTTCTAGACAGTCATCCAGGCAGTGATTTGATCTTTTGTTTGAATGCAGACTAGCCTATCAGCAAAAAGACATAAGCTATCTTTAACAGTAGGTAAGATTCATCCCAAATAAGGTAATCTGCATCGAACTTTGACAGGTTGCATTCAATCTCTGAAAATAGCTTATGTCATAACACCAAATTAAAAAAAAAAAGTTATATATGTACGTTCAATATGCCAGGGATAATTCCTTTTGTAAAAGTCAGGGTAAGGATTACTCTTCATATTTAGTCACAATGTGCAGCAAGTTGCTAACAATGCTACAGCTAATCCATACATCTTCAGTTCAGTGTTACCAGTAGTCCTGTTTGTTTAGGTGCCAGTCAGGAACATAGTCCCACGAGTAAGAGTCCATGACGACATAAAAAAACAATGACCTTTGAGCCACATATCTCTTAAAAAGATTCTGGGCTAACTGGTTGGGTGGACACAAGTACATCTACATACAAAATCTGATACATCATTCAAGTACCATCCTTCCATAATGACACAGTTAGTTAGTTACAAATGATTTGTTTAACCAGACCTCTGAACTCTTTTAGGGTTCTTCTCGGGCTGGGAAAAAAAGGGGGAAAGAGTACATAAAAAATTAAGTAGTTAAATAAATAAATAAATAATAAAAAAAAGGGGGGAATTAAAAAAAAAATCAAGAGAAAAAAAAATGGAGGGAAAAAAGGGGGAAGATTATATTTTACTTATCAATTTAATTTTGTTTAAGAAGAGAATGAGATTATTAATTGAAAAGTTATTACCTTCTGCTAGAATATCCTTTACTGATTTATTTTGTAAATAAGTATTTCTTTCATGATGCCATCTGGGACAGTCAATCAATATATTTTGATTGTTACTGGGATGTTACATCTTTCACAAGTTATTGGGTTTGTGTGCGGAGTTGACATGTGTGAGTCTGGAGTGTCCATTCTGAGTCTTGTTAAAATAACCTCATTAATTCTTCGCTTTTGGGTAGAAGAATGCCACTTTTTAACTTCGTTCTTAATTTGTTTTAGTTTGTTTTGAGGGGATACATTTGTCCAATCATTTTGCCAATCCCTATAAATTAAGGGTTTAACTGATGCTAGCCAGTCTGATATGGGGGCTTACGTAGTAGTTGGGGGGGTTGTACAAGCCAATTTAGCAGCTTTATCTACTTTCTCATTACCCTCAATGCCTACATGGGCTGGGATCCAACAAATTTGAATTTGAAGGCCGTTTGTAATTAACTGATGTATTTCCCATTGGATATTTTGGACAAGGTGATTATTTGATTTACAAGATCCTACTGCTTCAATTGCACTTCTTGAGTCGCTCAATATGAGTGTTGAAGGAATTCCTTTTTTTTGTTATAATCTTCAGAGCCAATTGTACAACCACAACTAAATGCAACGTAGCTATTTGTTCTGAATGCCTACGTTAGTGAGTCACTAATGAAACCTATGCAATGTGAGCATTGCCCTAAATCAGCCTTTTAATCAAGAAGCAACCTAGCCTCTGCGATCATTTCCGAAATATATTCACAATCTTATATACATAATAAAAAGATAATTGGTTG
Source organism: Macrobrachium rosenbergii (assembly GCF_040412425.1). NCBI lineage: Eukaryota > Metazoa > Arthropoda > Malacostraca > Decapoda > Palaemonidae > Macrobrachium > Macrobrachium rosenbergii. The sequence continues at coordinate 58,739,915 of NC_089741.1, forward strand.
GCTTTATGAAGAGGAAGAGTTATGCGATTTGGTGTTTTTTACGAATTAGGCCTTTAAATCATTTCTATCATTATTCTATCAAGAAAGACAAAAGCTAGAATCCAATAACTGTACGATATATACATTTTGTAAATCATTTCAAGAAACAAAAACAGCAAACTATTAACCATCCTCCGTTGCCCAGCTGTGCTGATAAGGGAGCCATTAATCACCACTGGTCTTTGTGCCTCAATTTGTTTTTCATACAACACAAGTTTCCGGGATTCTTATCAATTCTCATTCCTAACACTAAACTCACTATCCTCCATCATCAGGAAGCTATTTACAAAATCAACTGTCACATGTTTGTTTTTAGTTTTTAATCTCTGTACATTAAGTAAAGACATCAGCCTTTCCTCTATGAAAATTAAGACCCCTCTTTCTCCACCATCTAAATATGTCTTCAAGTCCTGTGGTCACCAAATGAACTGGAAGCAAGGAAAATCAAGTCTTTTGTTAATCAGCTGAGGTTTTCCCTTAAATCTTACTACAGTATATGAATGAAGTCTAGAGGATATGTTCATTACGCCACCATCCAACCAAAAGGAATAACAAAAGACAAGCAAACAATACTCCCACTGGATATAAACCTTATAAGCATTGCATGAATTATGAAAGTTCTAATCTCCATTCTTTGTTCCTTAAAAATGCATTAGTTGTAAAGCCGACTTACTGCAGAATGGAATGAAGGCAGAAACACGACTATCTTGTAGAAACGTACAAGGTATGAACAAGTATGCAAAAAAGGACAAAATAGCAAAGAACCTGATATCTACCCAACAGTAAACGTTGTTTGAAAATACATACAATTGCCAACATTTCATGTTTCACAAGATTAGTATTCTGAAAAAAGAAACTGCAGAGTTAAGAGGCCTAACTCATAACACCTGTCAAATATCCAGCTGTTACTTCTGACAGGCCTCCCAACCACTGCAGATAGCACTGCCTGATTTGCAAGACACTGATCTGTATTGGAAATGGGAAAACAGATGCCACCTACATTATTTACTTCAAATACTCTTACCTCACGGAACTTCTGCAGGTATATCTTCAGTGGTTCGACATAATTCTCAAATCCTAATGCATTCATTGCCCAGAGGATATCTTCACCATTGATGGTCTTTCTCTTTTCCTGCAATGCAAATTTGTTTCAGTTTAGAAGTCCCCAGCTGATATGATAAGACTCAAAGGTGTTATCATCACTATTCAAAATGTGCAAACACCCATCTAGATCAAGCCTAAAAGGCAATTAAACTGCAATACTGTACAGATTTCCATATACAGTAAGTGTTAGGAGAAAACTAAATATTTCAAGTGCTAGAATATGCTTATCACCTACTAAGAACATTTTCACATAACAGACTTCATAAAACACATGTAGCCACCAGATATTAATTGTGAATGAATACTGCAAGAAATAAATACATAAGTGACTGCACCTTCTTTCATATTCCTATCTCCATACAGTCTTTATTTACTACTGTCCACTTACTAGAACACTTTTGGTAAATTATTTTATCAACAGCTCTCACTTTTCATATTAAAACTTTATTATGCATAATATATGACAGCTTGTGACCTAAATATAGTATCAACAAAGATCTGATTTAATGCAAAGGTCTACCTGCTTCACCAAATTAACATCTGATCAGTATCCTTCATTTTTCTATGCTTTGGTCCTTTTTTTAATGTTTTTACATTTTTATAATTACTGTAAAATTTAAAACTAACAGTTTAAATCTTTCTAGTGTTTTTCACACCATACTGCATTTGTACTAATATGATTTAAGGAAAGCAAAGTCCAACGTGAAAAATGAATTCAATCTCAGAGCATACTCACCTGATGACAGCGGTCTGAGGCTTCACTTGTCACAAAGCTTATAAATTCGCTTACACATTCTTGAACACATTCTCGGGCATCTTTGGCAATCTGTTTAATTAATTAAGATTGATCATTAGAATTCTTTATGACAGTAAAAGGTTTGAAAGGTATAACAGGAGGAAAACCTTGCAGTTGCACTATGAATCAATTGTTAGGAGAGGGTGGAAAATAAGATGGAAGAAAGAGAATATGAAAAGTGGTACAGTAAAAGAAACAAAAGGGGTTGCAGCTAGGGGCCTACAATGCACTGCATGAGATGCAATGACTGCACTAACCCCCTGCAGTTCAGTATGTTGTTGTTGTTTATACTAATTTCACAATGCCACATATTTTTATAGCAACTATTGGTATGCAGCTAAAAAATATCTACAAAATCACAAGTATCCATCAGTATAGAACTTAACATAAATCTACATATACTTGCTCTGATCATGGTCATCTAATTAAATAATAAAAGTACATTTCAGTATTTTAATGAACTAAGAATACTGTATGCAATAACACCGCCCACACTTGGAAGCTGAACTAAATATAAACAGCACAATTAGTGCAAATTCAATACCCCCATTAGCATGCATTCATCAAAACCTAACCCATAAATTATATTTCAAATGAAACCTAATACTGTATCCCTATAAACTCTATTTGAAAAAAAAAAAAATAAATAAATACAAACATACCTTATAGCCACTTACCTTGCCTGTCCTCGGGATGCCCTTCTTCATTATCCTTGCAATGTTTGCAATGGGTAAAAATCTATCCTGCTCACGCAAAACGTGAGGCACATCGTCCTTCTCATCATCCTCATGCTGGTGCCCATGACCAACATGGCTGTCGACAATGTAAGACTCTGATGCCAAGAAAGAGGCCCCAATTTCATCTTCAGGATTATCCATTTTTATTTATTAGAGCTGGAAAAAATTATACTTTGATTTACATCCTCTGGGAACAGCTGTATGTGCATTACTACACATTCCTTGACAATTCATTCACAAAACTCAGCGTACACTATTTTTTTACTTATGACCATTATTATCCCATCATTCCTAAAGAAATCTTTCTGAACAATGAGTCCCTCAAAAACTACACCACCACCTGAAAGGAATATAGACTTCATACAACCAATTGGAGCCTGCATGACACAAAAAGTTACATTCTAAATATTGTAGTGTCTAAATTGGGCAAAAATACTGTACAGTGCTCCCCCAATTTTTTATGGGGATAGGTTCCAGAACCCACTGGGGAAATGCAAAATCTGCAGAAATACAAAATCCCCTCTAAAAATGCTTATAACTGCCAAATAGCCTGTACCCCTTAAACTAAAATGCTTATAACTGTATTTTAAAAGTTCCCTGCCTAATTTAGTAGTTTAAACAAAAATATACCTTAAATTGTCATATTCAAACAATTTAACATCAATTCAAACAAAAATATACCGCAAACATCATCCCAAAACACCAAGTCATCTTTTTTAAAATAATTTTAATGAAAATAGCAAAATATCTAAAATGTTTAATACAAACAAATATATCTTTAATACAAATTAAATAAATCTGTCTTACAGAACATTTGACAACTAATCATGTTATCCCTGTACATATAAGCATAGCCGTTTTCTCTTAGTATTGAAGTCATCCTGTTTTCTTTACACTGTATATTGGTAAAAACAATTAAAATTATCACTTATTCACTTTTTTTTTTTGCAGAGCAACACTGTTTATCCACTAATTACTGTATTTTTTCATATTGTGTTCATGACTACATACAGATTTTTATGTTAAAAATATTTACAGTGTACTTACACTTTAGTAATGTTACCTATAAAATCTGCAAATTTGTGAAAGTTCCCCTGCAGAAAAGTGAATAATGTTTTCCACAAAATCCATGACAAAATGAAGCGCAAAAAGGCACGGTAGCACTGTAACCTGTGATATTAGACTGCCTAACAGTACCTGCCAGCCTTAATGTAGAAGAAACTGAGCTGTTTGTTGAAATATAATTGCCATAAACCAAAAGCAGTCATCATTCCATCAATAAATCCGTAAAATTAAGCAATTATATGCATTCTACTTCTATCGATTAACCTAAAATCGTGACTTTACCTAAAATCATATATGTACAGTACTGTATACAGTATATAATATCTACTAAGTTCCTTTCATAGAAGTGCATAAAAAATTGCAAATTTAGATAATTTACAATTTTCCAGGATTATATAATACTTGAATTTTAAAACAAACAAAAACTTTTCAGTTTTCTTCTGAAGATGGAAAGAGAAACCCACAAGATTCTTGTGTATAACTTGTTTACTGGTAAATATTTACATATTATTGTGATCTCGAGCACTTTCAGGTCCTAACTGTGACCCTTTTTCAAGAGATGAGGTAGTCAGGCTGGTTCAAGGCCCAGCCAACACAAAAAGGAGGCAGAAGCTGGCTTAGTGTCAAAAAAAAAAAAAAAAAAAAAAAAAAAAAAAAAAAAACTAAACCGGGAGGTCTGGAGCTCTTGCTTGAGGGTATAAAGAAGTAACGTACTCAAGTATGCGTCCATAATCGTTACTACTGGCAAGAGGACATTCTAAGTCCGCCAGAATCTTCTGCAACTCTGTATAAGAATCCTGTTCCACAATGTCTGAACAGTCTAAGACCGACAAAGGAGGAGGCACTGAACGAAGTCCAGACAACGATGAGGAGTCCACAAGCGGACCATCCTAACCAGAATGCTGCACACCCACACCCAATCGGGTACCCGGAGCTGAATCTGCATAGCTGAACCCACCGGGAAGGGAAGGCTGAACCGATAAAAACCCAGAGCCGATTCCCCATTATAACCAAGGGAAAGATGAGTGAGAGTAGCCAAACCCACATTTGCTAAATCACTGGGGAGGATGCGCAAATGAAACCGCTTGTGTAGGGATGGAAGAAGATGAAGAAGAAGGAGGGAGAATGAAAGAGGTAGAAGCTACCCTTGGAGTTACCGCCGCAGAAAATGCTGGCGATGAAAGCCGCAGACCACTCGAAGAAGGTACCACAAGCCCTGCCAAAACCGCAGAGTGCAAACCCAAACTGGAAGCGACAGGCAAACCCTGTGAAATATCTGATACTACCGGAACAGCCGCTTGTGGAGGAGGCAAGGGGTTGCGCATACCCGAAGGGATGGAACATGAGCCCCCTGCAGCCAAAATCTACCAAAACTGCATTTTCACCTGTCCGGAAGCTCCTCCTACCGGAGAAGACTGTACTGAGGAAGGAAAGGCGGGAGGCAGAGGAATAGCAGATGCATAAAAAAGAAGTTACCTCAGAGGAGGAAAACCAAAATCGAAGGAGGGAAAACAGAAGATGTGGAAGCCTCAGGAAAGACCGGAGCAGAAGAAGAGGCCGAAGAGGAGACTGAAAAGGAAGCAACAAAGAAGGTGGGAGCTGGAGATGAAGTGACAGATAACCCAGAAAACTTAGAATGAAAAGGACAGAAGGTACACCGAATCTGACCCCCCTCAATAATCCTGAAACATATCCGACATGAATTCTGGACACTACTGTGTCACATACTCTCTAATGTAGAGAAACCATTCAAAAAATAACCTCTCACCATAGGTCTGTACCCGCTGAAAAAACCCAGCAATCCACCTTATATTCTGCCACATCCAACTGCAGGTCCCGCAAACTACTTCTAAAAGTCGAAAGGACACACCAGAATCCGCCTTACTAGATGGAGGAGTAGAAAACACAGGGAAGGGGGAAACTACAGTAGGAGATTTAGAAACAGTTGGAATTGAGTTAGGAGCAAAAACAGAAGGATTCTGCCCCACCATAACTGAAACATTGACTTGAGACTGAGCCAGACCGAAAAGAAGTGATGAAAGCGAAACTCATGCCGGAGCACAAAAACCACTCGAATCCAAAACCGGAACCCGTCCAGGAGAACGACTCTGCATCCTTAATACCTTCTCCTCACTACCTAACCCAAACCTATCCTCCTTTATCACACCTAGATCTTGATCCTGACTAACATTATCAACGTTAAATTTATCAATACTACAAGGGGGTTGGGGGGTAGGGGGATCCTTCACTGCCTGCTCCTCACCGAGGGGGCCAGCAGACCCTACCTAATTGGAGGCTTGCGGTTCTGCCATTACCCTCAGCACCCATTAGGGCTGGTTCTGGAATAGGCAGGGGAGTTGAAAAGGAAGAAGGATTAGACATCCTAACACTACTACTATCCCTATCTGAGAAATACTGAAGACGACTAGCTATTAAATTTTCCATACTACTTGCAATCCTATCCTCTATCTGTATGACTACCTCTCAACTCGCTAAATCCATCAGCTGACCTGTAGCAGAAGCCTAAGACACTTGAGGCAACGAGAATCTGACCGACATCTGTCGCCCTTACTAGCCAAAGACTTGTGATGATGAATGTAATCCTCCATCTCTTGTGCCTTCCAATCAGAACATTCATTGCAATGAGCCTGCACATCACATTTAACCTTCCTACATACCTGACAGAATGTCTATCGTGTCTCAAGGTACTCATCCGTCTCTGGCAGGAATAACAGGCGATGAGCTCCATCATCCACAGTCGTAGCGGCAGTCGAGGTCGACGTTGAAGCCGATGGCGCGGTAGTACTGTAGAAGATGAAAAAGTATATGATGACCAATCGAGACCGGGAACCAGCGAGTCCACTTCTAAAAGACGTTCCACATCGAAGACATCCAGAAAACCAGGAGAAGAAACCGGTAAATACAATCCAGGTCTTCACCAGAGGTCCAAAATACAAAGAGAAGTCGGGCAATAGGATTAAAACCTCGCACTGCAGAAGGAAACAGCCTTCCAGCAGCATGAACAAAAAGCAATTGATGAAAGTGGGAGTGTTGGTGCACACCTGCGTCAGTGTTGTCAACCATATGTTATGGCAGCTCAAGTGACAAGATTTTACCTGCAGCGTTGGTAATGCTGGCTGTTAAAATTCCCAATATTGGATTGTTAATTGAGAGCTCTTCGGGCTAGTGGGATTAAGGGCGAATTCAGATGTTCAGGGAGTGTATTGCAATATAAATTTTATGATCATATGGATTCTCAAAGTGACTAATCATAGACAACCACTTTTGAACCTAAGCAGGCTGTCATTTTTTGGCAACAGGAATAGAATCTGATTGCTTTCTCTGATATAAATACTTTTAAATCCTTTATCTTTTATGCAGTTTCCTGCATTCTCATTGTGAACAAAATGAAGATACTCTTTATTATTTAATGCTTAGAAATCCATTTCTTGGCATTTCCAAATAGTCAAGTTTCTGTCTTCATCCAAACACCAATAATACCATTCACTTGGCAATCTGTGGCAACCTGAAAACTATAAGATTGCTAGGAAATTTTTCAAACAGTTTGTTAACAGAATAAAATCATGTACATTTTTCTGAGTATAGTTGTAAGCATCAGATTCTCTGCAAAATTTCCTTTGGTAAATCATTGCAAAGGGAAAGTTCAAAAATTTCCAATGGGTTTTTGCCACGTAGTTTAGCTTTCGTTGATTTCAGTTTTTTTTATTTGTCCCATTACTAGTTGGAGATATGAATGTTGAGAGAAAAAAAAAAAAAAGGCATTTCTTTTCCAAGGCAAATCAGTATTTTGCTTTTTTTTTTTTTTTTTGCATGCTGGCTCATTTTCGTCCTCATTACAGTATTGATGAAGTAACCACAGAAAACAGGAAAAATGGCCTCCACTTGCCCATGGTCCTTTTTTTAGGACCAAAACTTCAAAGCTTACTGTATCTAAACCAAGCCACTTTAAAACATTTAAAAAACGTTGAAGAGAAGTTATAACATACGTTTACAATCTGTTAGTGTGGAATACATAGGACTTCAACTAACCCAAAAAATTTTTTAATACAAATTAGGAAAAATGAGGTCTGTCCTTCCACTCAAGTTTTTCATATGATACTGAAAACAGTGACAACAGTGTTGCCAATATCCATCAAAATATAGGTAAAATGTCTAAAAGACACTTCAATCTTCGAGACTAATTAAATGTTTATCACAAAAGTTCCACTGATTACAAGATATTATCGGTAATTCCTTTGGTCCTAAAAAAAGGACCTTGGGCGCTAATTGGTTAAAGCAGCATGAGTGATGGGGGTTAAGGGATCACCATTATACCAACTGAAACTCCAGCTGGATAGTCCACGTTGATGACAGCCATAACCTATGTGTACCCTCTGTGACCATGCAAAAGGAGAATGCCCTGGGCAGACAATCTCAAAGGGAGAATAAGCAGATAGACTCAAAAGCAAAAGATCTTCCTCAACTTCCTCCTCTTCAACACACACGTCTTCCACAGGAAAGGCAACCACAAGACGCTTGACACACTTTTGAGATGGTGCAAACACTCATGATCTTTGCAGAATGAGCAGTAAGAATGAGGATCAACATCAAACGAGGGCACAAACCTTAACACACGCACTCACACCCTGGACTACTAGCCTACGCCATTCTCTGAGTTGGAGAATCAACGGGTATCATAATTTTTACAACCTCAAAACCACAATAAAAAGTAAACGAGTCATCAACCGTTAAAACAAACAAACATGTAATTCATACTGGGAAAGATTTGACACTTCAAAAGCCACGTTGATAGAGAGTGCTGAACCTCTTAATCAGCTTCAGCAATTGGATCAACTTACGATGAAAGTCACTGTATAGCCTACAAGAGGAAGGTTTATATTCTTAGAGGAAGCACTATTGATTTATTTCCCTTTCTTGCCTCAACAGCGTGTGAACTGATTTTAGGACCATCATTAATTTTCTCTGTGATGAAAAGACTTGAATTGTTACTGTATATGCTATTTCTTGGGGAATTCCAGGCAGAAAACATCTGAGTCTCTTCCACAATCAACAGTAGTCACCCCTCCAATAACATGAGTTTAAATAAAACATTTTCACTTTAACACAAGCAAATGTTTATGGAGATATGTTTACTAACAAGATAATTTTGATTCAACATGGATTTACTCATAAACATCATTTTCAACCTCATCATGAACGTAACCCTCGTGTTATTAAACAGTAGCTGTACAACGATGCTAGTGCTCTACAGGAAAGACCTTGTTCCACATTTGGCACATGCTCATTGAGCAGCCCATACCTAGAGGAGAACCTCTTTCTCAACTTTTAAATCATGAGAAAGATCAAGCAGCAATACTTTGAAGACAGAAGCTTTACAGTAGAAACAACACTTAAATATCTTCCAAACTTAAGCAGCTTGAACCCCCAAAAAAGCCCTGTCTTAGATTAATGAGAAATTTGGCAACATTAATCAAACATCTGGCAAGGTTGTCATTTCAATCAGAACTGATTATAATTATTTGTAATTAAATTTTAATTTCTGTGATATATGTATGATCTCTTTACTTATCTTAGAATTGACTAATTTTTATAGCTAGATATTACGTAAGACCAATTTATAACTAGATATCAATTAGGACCAAGCTGTGTACTGACAAAGGGCAACAACCCATATTTCATAAAATAGGCATTAAAACTGCCAAAACTATATAAGAACTATTCAAGGTAAGCCTACCCATGATTCCTAAGTAGTTATATGAGTAAAGCCATAGATTGGGTAGTAATATTACTCAGTTGGGCCTTAGAATGCGCAGGTATTTCATTCAAGAACCCTTACAACACTCAATCCATGAATGATCACAAACCCCTTACGTAACCTAGCCCTACATACATGACAACCATACAAACCACCTGTTTACGCCCATATAAACCCCATTATACCTCGCATAATGACCATTATTGGTTGTATAATGCAAATAAAAAAATGTTATAGAAAGTATTTCATATACAGTACAGTATTGATTATAAAAATGTTTGAACTAAATGTAAATAAACAAATTATGACTGCGTATGTATCCTAACATAGCCTACAAATGCATTGTCCTAAGTGCAAATGAGCCTGAAATGGGAGAAATACATTATCTTTTTTTTATTGTTTCATCGTTTATACAGTGAAAATTGACATAAAAAAGGTTGGGGGAAAGAAGGTGGATTGTGCATTTTGTGTGTAGGGTAGGGTAAGGGTATCCAAGAGTTTCTCAGTGCAGTATCAGAATGCTTCTTTCTCCCTCTTTTGCTTATAACAGCCTAATACTCACATCAGTGAAATGAAAGGCTGTAGCACTGCCTTATACTTTTTGATTGCGTTTTTTTTTTTTGATCCATTAATGATTACAAAAAAAAGTGTATCTTAGTTTAACCAGACCACTGAGCTCATTAACAGCTCTTCTAGGGCTGGCCCAAAGGATTAGATTTATTTTTACGTGGCTAAGAACCAATTGGTTACCTAGCAATGAGACCAGCTTATTGTGGAATCCGAACCAATGTACCCTTCTGCACAACAGGTAGCGCTAAATCCACATTAGCCTGGACTGGGAGTGATGAGCTACCACTATCATTTATATTGTTTTGTGCAGCAAAAATCATGATGAAACAAAAAAAAAATTAAAATAAAAAAAAACAAGATAAGGGAACAAGGGATGGTGTTTGTGTGTGTGTGTACAATACAGGTATGTAAGGGAGTTTCTTAATGCAGTACTAGACTGCTTCTCTCAGTAAAACTGAAGACTGCTACCGTGCCCCTCTAGGTTTGGTAATTACCAGTGTACGTGCTAGATAAGCCCCATGTTTAGTAGCAGCCCTCTAGCAAGACATTAACATAACCAAAATCCGAAATAAAAGGCGGTAAATATTCTGACTGGTGACTATTGGGAACCAAGCCGCGGTATTAGTCTTCAGTTATACCTTCCCTCTTTCTCATGTGAAAAAGTACAGCAGCAAAATTGAAATGCCGTTGTTGTTTGACTTTGCAATTGGTAGAACTATGGGGTAGCTGTGCATCAGGTATTACCTTGGAAATTGACTTATCCTATAGTATCTGGGTTGCTTATTAACAGTTTACCATTAACCTGTGTTGGTTGACAGTAATTAACATCAGAACTAATATGTTTTTGTATGTCGGGCATCTACGAATGCATCGTGCATGCAGTGTTATAGGGGAACTTCTGATAAGAAGTGGAATTTCCTTCACTATGGGGGTCCGGGGGGCAGAGCCCCAGCTAAGTAACACGGCCTGCTAGGTTAGGTTAGGGTATGTTAGGTTACTATGGTTCCTTTTATAATTGGTTTCCTTAGCCAATCCCTTCTTAACCATATGGCTCCTTAATGACTTGCACATGCACGGAACCAATCCATAGGTACTAACAACAACATGGTGGTCCAATTTTTCTCCCGTTTCCAAAACCCCACTTTCCCAAAGGGTCCCCAACCATGTTGGTACATATGACGTTAATAATAATTGACCAAGGTAGATCCAAGTAGTAGCTCCGCAGCAGCGATTTCCTTCTGACTTGACTTTTTCTACACTTTTTTGGTCGCTAATTATGGATTTACCTTCAACTTTTGTCGCACAAATGTAATCAATCCCTGATGTCCATCCAACTAGGGTTTCCATATGCGATCTTCACAAGACACAGCACGGGTACGTCCGTTTGGAACGGTTCATATCCCGTCCGGCAAGTGCAATAACTTGTTAACGTATGGGTAATGGGCCCCCCCCTGGGCCAGTACTAAACACGGCGAAGGGACATTCCATTTGGCCGACAACAAACAAATGTACCACCAGTATCAGAAGCCCTAAAAGTGTAGAAAAACCAGCTGAAAACGTAAAAACAGGCACAGAGCTAATACTTAGAATTACCTTGACCAATAATAAACATCACCACCTCCTTCATCAGCAACACTAAAAGCATAGAAAACAAATATTTCCAAGGTAATAGTCCATGGAGAGTTACCCTGTAGTTTTACCCTACTATTTTAGGCTACTTGTTTGCATGGAGGCCGCAACCTGAATTTTTAGAATTTATTTTGCTGTTCAATTTTTTTTTTTTATGTGTAGCTTGGTAAGAGTAAAAATAATGTGAACTCGTGTAACCTGTAAGGGGTGCAAACTAACTTTACAAATTCTCCAAGAAACCCCTTTACGAATCTTAGGACGAAATTAGCTGGTTCTGTTGCATCTTAAGGCTATTCAGGCCAATTTTAAAGGGCGCCTCGTAGCCCTGCCATCTTCTACGACATCGTGGTCGCAACCTCATGCCAGCCTACTTCCTTACGTGAGCCATAACAAAGAAACGCACTAGGATAACCAAAACAATAAAAAATTACTTACAAATAAACATAAAATCTAGAGACCTGAGCCCCCAGGGAATCCATTGTCTATTCCTTGCCAAATATTTGACCCTGGGAATACAGGAGTAGGAACCATGACACCCTTCTCGGGTCCTCAGACTAATTTTAGGTTGGAGGCAGGAAATTCTTAGGACAGCCATTTCTGCTTTTCCAGCTTCTTCCACCCTATCTTAGGTTCTCTGGCCGCCCGATTCCCGCCCACGAGACACCAATCAGCGCCCATCCTCCCCTAATAGCTGCTGAGTGAAGATTGGCAGATAATTATTGGCGCCAAACATGAAAAGTTACCTGAGATTGGACGAAATAACGGCGAGTACAGATTGGTCAGAAGCGGCCACTCACAGAGCGCCGGGCCGTAAACAAACCATCATTGGCTGTTACCTGGGCCTCTCTTACTCAAACCAATTCTCCATTGGTTATTTTGGAATCACCCACACGATTGTTTACATCATACTTAATTGGCATTAATCACTTACTTTTAGGATTAAAATACACGGATTAAATCGATGAAAAACTATCTTTTCTTTGGAATGTGATAAGTGACGTCACAGGAATGGCTGCACCATGAGGTGTACGATGATTACCATTAACAGAGTTCAAAATTTTTTTCTTTAGTTCTCCCAATAAGTTCATTCATCCTTTATCAGAATTTTTCACTATCTGCACGGCGTTACATGACATAAATTTTATTTTTTTTAATCTTTTTATCTGAATAAGAGTTTGGTGAGGTAACGAGAAATTTGGCGTAGCTGAAGTCAGCAAGATGTTGCAACAAAAGCTGTTCCTCATAAATTATGATGAGTTTAACGTGCTTACATTTAAAAACACATCATTTCTGTTATAAATCACTTAGTACGGGCTTGGACACACAAAGTAAGGTAACATGCTTTCAATAACCATCAACGATGTTCCTGAAATGTGAAGCAAAAGATTATTCCGGAACCAAACAACGTGTTTGCAGCACGGTAAGTCAAGACAACTCTCTCCCAGTACCTGAATACCCCTGTATTTCACAGGAAAATGCAACTTCCATATATGTCATAAGAAGCGCCGAAACTAGAATGACGAGATAGCTGGCAGGAAGACCATAAACCTGACTTGCAGCACCCGGGGTGTGATCTAATACAATGTGAACAAAGGCTTTGATGCAATCTTCGCGGATACTCACTGGTAGTAAAAGTGTGTGTGATGGGTTTGAGGTGTTTGCCCTTGTGATGAGGTGAACACTGGCAAATGGGGAACGAAGTTATGCGATACCCCAGCAGGAGAAGATTACAGACGAATAGTGAGCAGCGGTACATTATCAGAAAAAAACTCTGCAAGTAATATCCAATAATAAGCAACTACTAAGGAAGGTTGAAAGTAGACCAAAAGCAGA